>NC_057812.1:363870437-363990537 GCF_018294505.1 Triticum aestivum | reverse complement strand
TCCTCTGAGTGTTGGTCCAAACTAGAGTCCTGTGCAGCGCCCCTTGGGGAAACTCGAGGTTTGGTTTTAGTTGTATGGAGCGCTCATCTGAGTGTGCCCTGAGAACAAGATATGTGCATCTCCTATCGGGATTTGTTGGCACATTCGGGCGGTGTTGCTGGTCTTGTTTTAACCTATCGAAGTGTCTTAAAGAACCGAGATACCGAGTCTGATCGGAATGTCTTGGGAGGAGGTCTATTCCTTCGTTGACTGTGAGAGCTTGTCATGGGCTAAGTTGGGACTCCCCTGCAGGGATTTGAACTTTCGAAAGCCATGCCCGCGGTTATGGGCAGATGGGAATTTGTTAATGTCCGGTTGTAGATCACTTGAACCTTAACTTATTTAAAATGAATCAACTGAGTGTGTTACCGTGATGGCCTCTTCTCGGCGGAGTCCGGGAAGTGGACACGGTGTTGGAGTAATGTTTGCGCAGGTTGTCCTTTAGTTTCTCGCTCGCGCTTTGCCTTGTCTTCTCACTCTCTTTTGTGAATAAGTTAGCCACCATATATGCTAGTCGCTTGCTGCAGCTCCACATATATTTGTACCTTGACTTACCTATAAGCTTAAATAGTCTTGATCGCGAGGGTGCGAGATTGCCTAGTCCCTGTGGCTCACAGATTACTATTACACCAGATGCAGGGCCCGATGATTCCACTCCAGGTGACGCGTTTGAGCTGAAGTGGGAGTTCGACGAGGACTCTCAACGTTACTATGTTTCCTTTCCTGATGATCAGTAGTGGTGCCCAGTTGGGGGTGGTCGGGACCGTGTCGCTTGTTGGGTTATCTTTTATTTTGGCGCCGTAGTCGGGCCATGAGTGTTTGGATGATGTAATGTTATTTATGTACTTGATTGACGTGGCGAGTGTAAGCCAACTATGTTATCTCCCCTTTATTATTTATATTACATGGGATGTTGTGAAGATTTCCCAACTTGCGACATATGCCTTCAATGCGATTATGTCTCTAAGTCGTGCCTCGACACGTGGGAGCTATAGTCGCATCGAGGGTGTTACAAACCATCTAGAAAGCAAAAATATGTATGTTTGGATAATCTTTCTAGCATTTGATCAATAAAAGGTAAAGGATAGTGATCCTTTTTAGTAGCTTTATTTAATTTATGGAAATCAATTACCATTCTACAATTCTTTGCGGGATCGATTCATCTTTATCATTAGGAACAACAGTAATACCTCCCTTCTTAGGGACACAATGGACATGACTTACCCGTTGACTATCAGCAACGGGATAAAATATACCTGCCTCCGGAAGCTTTAGTATTTCTTTTCTTACCACTTCTTTCATCTTAGGATTTAGCCGTCGTTGGTGATCAACAACCGGTTTCGCGTGTTTCTCCAATTTTATTTTGTGCTGGCATAGAGTGGGACTAATGCCCTTAAGATCATCAAGAGTATATCCAATAGCAACATGGTGCTTCTTCAGAGTTTTCAATAATTTCTTTTCTTCATGCTCTGAAAGGTTAGCACTAATAATAACAGGATATATCTTTTTTTCATCAAGGTAAGCATATTTAAGAGTATCATGCAAAGGTTTAAGCTCAAACATGGGATCACCCTTGGGTGGAGGAGGATCCCCTAAAATTTCAACAGGCAAATTGTGTTTCAAAATAGGTCCCTATTTAAACAATACTTCATCTATTTCCCTTTTTTCATTCATAAACATATCATTTCATGGTCTAGAAAATATTGTTCTAAAGGATCATTATGAGGCACGACAATAGAAGCAAGACCAACAATTTCATCTTTACTTGGCAATTCTTTATCATGGGGTTATCTACGAAATTTAGCAAAGTTAAATTCATGAGACATATCCCCTAAACCAACAAAAACAATATCCTTTTTGCAGTCTATCTTAGCATTAACAGTATTCAAGAAGGGTCTACCAAATATAATGGGACAAAAGTTATGTTGTGGGGAACCAAGAACAAGAAAATCAGCAGGATATTTAACTTCCCCACACAAGACTTCAACATCTCTAACAATCCCAACTGGTGAAATAGTGTCTCTATTGGCAAGCTTATTTGTAACATCAATTTCCTCTATCTCAGCAGGTGCAACATCATGCATAATTTCTTTATATAAGGAATGAGGTATTGCACTTGCACTAGCACCCATATCACATAAGCCATGATAGCAATGATCTCAAATAGAAATAACAGGCATGCCTACAACAGGTCTATGTTTATTTTTAGTATCGGGTCTAGCAATTCTAGCAGCTTCATCACAGAAGTAAATAACATGCCCATCAATATTATCGGCCAAGAGATCCTTAACCATAGCAATACTAGGTTCAACTTTAATTCGCTGAGAGGGTGTAGGTGTTCTAGTATTACTCTTACGAACCACAGTTGAAGCTTTAGCATGATCCTTTATTCTAGTAGGGAAAGGTGGTTTCTCAATATAAGCAGTAGGAACAACAGGATCAACATTATAAGTGATAGTCTTTTCTTCAACTTTAATAGGTGCAACTACTTTTACTTCAATGGGAGGATTATATTTAAACCGCTTCTCCTTAGGGAGATCAACATGAGTAGTGAAGGATTCACAGAAAGAAGCTACTATCTCAGAGTCAAGTCCATATTTAGTGCTAAATTCACGAAAGGCATTGGTATCTATAAAAGATTTAACACAATCAAACTTGGGTGTTATACCTAGCTCCTTACCTTCGTCGAGATCCCAATATTCAAATTTGCATTTAATTCTCTCCAATAAATCCCATTTGAATTCACTAGTCTTCATCATAAAATAACCAGTACAAGAAGTATCGAGCATGGAGCGATTATTGAGAGAAAGACGAGCATAAAAATTTTGAATAACAATTTCTCTTGGGAGCTCATGATTGGAGCATGAATATAACATTGACTTAAGCCTGCCCCAAGCTTGAGCGATGCTTTCTCCTTCCCGAGGCCCAAAATTATATATATAATTACGATCACGATGAACAAGATGCATATGATAAAACTTCTGATGAAATTCCAATTTCAATCGGTTGTAGTTTCATGATCCCATATCATCACATAGCCTAAACCATGTCAATGCCTTTCCCTTCAAAGATAAAGGGAAGACCTTCTTATTGATAACATCCTCGGGCATACCTACAAGCTTAAATAGTCCACAAAGTTCATCCACATAGATTAGGTGCAAATCGGGATGTAATGTTCCATCACCTGTGAAAGGATTAGCTAGCAGTTTCTCTACCATACCCGAAGGAATTTCAAAGTAAACATTTTCAGTAGGTTCAGTAGGTTAAGGAGAAACTCTTTGCTCTACTGGTCGGGGTGAAGATACCCGAACAAGCCCCTCAAAGGATTATGTTCCATAGTAACAAGTGACAGTAAATTCAGCACACTATATAAATTTTTCCTTACCAAATTCCACCTGCCAAAGGCGCTTCACTCCCCGGCAACGGCGCCAGAAAAGAGTCTTGATGACCCACAAGTATAGGGGATCTATCGTAGTCCTTTAGATAAGTAAGAGTGTCAAACCCAACGAGGAGTAGAAGGAAATGATAAGCGGTTTTCAGCAAGGTATTCTCTGCAAGCACTAAAATTATCGGTAACAGATAGTTTTGTGATAAGGTAATTTGTAACGGGTAGCAAGTAATAAAAGTAAATAAGGTGCAGCAAGATGGCCCAATCCTTTTTGTAGCAAAGGCAAGCCGGGACAAACTCTTATATAAAGGAAAGCGCTCCCGAGGACACATGGGAATTATCATCAAGCTAGTTTTCATCACGTTCATATGGTTCGCGTTCGGTACTTTGATAATTTTATATGTGGGTGGACCGGTGCTTGGGTACTGCCCTTCCTTGGACAAGAATCCCACTTATGATTAACCCCTATTGCAAGCATCCGCAACTACAAAAGAAGTATTAAGGTAAACCTAACCATAGCATGAAACATATGGATCCAAATCAGCCCCTTACAAAGCAACTCATAAACTAGGCTTTAAGCTTCTGTCACTCTAGCAACTCATCATCTACTTATTACTTCCCAATGCCTTCCCCTAGGCCCAAACAATAGTGAAGTGTCATGTAGTCGATGTTCACATGACACCACTAGAGGAAAGACAACATACATCTCATCAAAATATCGAATGAATACCAAATTCACATGACTACTTGTAGCAAGACTTCTCCCATGTCCTCGGGAACAAATGTAACTACTCACAAAGCATATTCATCTTCATAATCAGAGGGGTATTAATATGCATAAAGGCTTTGAACATATGATCTTCCACCGAATAAACCAACTAGCATCAAGTACAAGGAGTAATCAACACTACTAGCAACCCACATGTACCAACCTGAGGTTTTCAGACAAAGATTGGATACAAGAGATGAACTAGGGTTTGAGATGATATGGTGCTGGTGAAGATGTTGATGGAGATTGACCCCCTCCCGATGAGAGGATCGATGGTCATGACTATGGTGATGATTTCCCCCTCCTAGAGGGAAGTTTCCCCGGCAGAACAGCTCCGTCGGAGCCCTAGATTGGTTCCGCCAAGGTTCCGCCTCGTGGCGACGGAGTTTCGTCTCGTGAGCTTTCTTGTGATTTTTTCCCGGACGAAATACCTCATATAGCAGAACATGGGCACTGATACGTCTCCAACGTATCTATAATATTTGATTGCTCCATGCTATATTATCTACTGTTTTGGACATTATTGGGCTTTATTATCCACTTCTATATTATTTTTGGGACTAAGCTATTAACCAGAGGCCCAGCCCAGAATTGCTGTTTTTTACCTATGTTAGGGTTTCGAAGAAAAGTATATCAAACGGAGTCCAAACGGAATGAAACCTTCGGGAACGTGATTTTCTCACCGAACAGGATCCAGGAGACTTGGACACTATGCGAAGAAAAAAAGGAGGAGGCCACGAGGTAGGGGGCGCGCCTACCCTCCAAGGCGCGCCCTCCACCCTCGTGGGCCCCCTGTTTCTCCACTGATGTACTCCTTCCTCCTATATATACCTACGTACCCCCAAACGATCAGATACGAAGCCAAAACCCTAATTCCACCGCCGTAACTTCCTGTATCCACGAGATCCCATCTTGGGGCCTGTTCCGGAGCTCCGCCGGAGGGGGCATTTATCACGGAGGGCTTCTACATCAACACCATAGCCTCTCCGATGAAGTGTGAGTAGTTTACCTCAAACCTTCGGGTCCATAGTTATTAGCTAGATGGCTTCTTCTATCTTTTTGGATCTCAATACAATGTTCTCCCCCTCTCTTGTGGAGATCTATTCGCTGTAATCTTCTTTTTGCGGTGTGTTTGTTGAGACCGATGAATTGTGGGTTTATGATCAAGACCTATGAACAATATTTGAATCTTCTATGAATTCTTTTATGTATGATTGGTTATCTTTGCAAGTCTCTTCGAATTATCAGTTTGGTTTGGCCTACTAGATTGATCTTTCATGCAATGGGAGAAGTGCTTAGCTTTGGGTTCAATCTTGCGGTGTCCTTTCCTAGTGACAGTAGGGGCAGCAAGGCACGTATTGTATTGCTGCCATCGAGGATAACAAGATGGGGTTTTATCATATTGCATGAATTTATCCCTCTACATCATGTCATCTTGCTTAAGGCGTTACTCTGTTTTCATGAACTTAATACTCTAGATGCATGTTGGATAGCAGTCGATGAGTGGAGTAATAGTAGTAGATGCAGCCAGGAGTTAGTCTACTTGTCTCAGACGTGATGCCTATATACATGATCATATCTAGATATTCTCATAACTATGCTCAATTCTGTCAATTGCTCAACAGTAATTCGTTCACCCACCGTAAAATACTTATGCTTTTGAGAGAAGCCGCTAGTGAAACCTATGGCCCCCGGGTCTATCTTCATCATATTAATCCTCCAATACTTAGTTATTTCCTTTGATTTTCACTTTTCTTTTATTTTACTTTGCATCTTTATCATAAAAATACAAAAAAATTATCTTATCATATCCATCAGATCTCACTCTCGTAAGTGATCGTGAAGGGATTGACAACCCCTTATCATGTTGGTTGCGAGGAGTTATTTGTTTTGTGCAGGTACTAGGGACACGCGCGTAACCTCCTACTGGATTGATACCTTGGTCTGAGAGAAATACTTACGCTACTTCGCTGCATCATCCTTTCCTCTTCAAGGAATTCCAACGCAGTGCTCAAGAGGTAGCAAGAAGAATTTTTGGCGCCGTTGCCGGGGAGGTTCGTGCAAGTCAAGATTTGACTCCCGACAACGAGCCATTTCTGGCGCTGTTGAGTCAACATACCAAGTACCCATCACATACACTTATCTCCCGCATTACATTATTTGCCATTTGCCTCTCGTTTTCCTCTCCCCCACTTCACCCTTGCCATTTTATTTGCCCTCTCTCTCTATCCTCCCTTTCTTTTCCATTTGCCTCTTTTCCGTTTGCTTGTCGTTATGGCGAGTCCTCTATCTTTTCTGTTGTCTCGCGAGAATGAAGTTCAAAATTTTAAGCAAAGGGAGGGAGAAAATCTAGAATACGCTTGGTATAGAATTTGCAATTATCAAAATACATATACCAGGAAGCAATCTACTTCCGTTCTTCTTCGCAATTTTTATGTAGGCGTTGCTCCTTGGTACAGATATGTCCTTGATACCATTACCGGAGGGAATTTCTTGGGTAGCCACACTTTTGATTCTTATAATGCTATGATAGATTTATTTGGCTCACCACCTCTTTTGGTTAATGGAACTATATTAACTTTGGAGCATGTAATGCAAAGGCTCAAAATTATAGAAAATAAGGTTTCTACCGTAGAGTCAATTGAAAATTTGGATTAAAAGATCCACAACCGAATCTCTCAATACGGATCTAAAGTAGGAGTCACTATGAAAAATATTAAAGAAAAGGAACCCATAGTTAATGAGAAAATAAATCATGATTCCACTAGAATTGATAAACTTGAGGGTATCATTACCAACTTGGGAACCACTTTTTCTTCTGTAAAGAATACTCCAAGTCCTCCTACTAAAATTTCCAAGCTTATGTATGTTCCTAAAAATAAGGGTGAATCCTCTAGTAAGGAAACTGCGGATCTCAAATCTATAAGTATTCATCCCAATCTTGTTGCTGTCATGAAGGAACCATTTGTTACAAATGAATTTTTCGATCTTGTGCCTAAAAGTTTGATAGTAACTAAAAAGAAATAAATTCCTAAGGATGGTAGATGCCTCATTGAAGAATGATGAGGACATGACTACCTTGGATACGACCAAAAATATTGCATACATGCATATTTGTCAGGTGATTTCTAATGCAAACTATTCAATAATCTATTTATGTTATCCAGAACAAAAATACTTCACACACTTTTGTGTTTTGTCTAATTGCATGTGTATGGGACATTTGTACAATCCACATATGAAGATAAGGGAAAAGGAGAAGTTTAGGTTGTGTTCAAAAAGTCCTCTCACGTCACTTTTGGGCCAAGAGAAGATAGAGTCCAAGTCTCTCACGTTCTGGATTCAGATTCGGACTGCACAGACATACCTGACTCAAAACGCCAACAACTTTTTCATATGGACTCCGAATTGGGTGATTCTTTTTTTGTTGGAAACTAGATTTCGTGCTCTTTCCATCCCAATTGGATTAACCTTCAAATTCGTCCGGAGCGTTGAGTTGAGGACGAAACAATCTAACGTTGCAGCAGAATCCGAGTCAAACTACAAGCCCAAAGGTGTTGCATCACCTCCACTTGGGCCCATGAGCCTTGTACGACCTAGGGTTAGTTTTAGGCTGCCTTGGGACGTCCTCCCACCTCCTTGGCCGCCACCCCTTGCTCCTATATAAGTAGATCCATCTAGTAGCTTTTGCCTTGGGATTTGTTTAGCTAAAAGTTAGCCATTGCAACTTCATGTACTTCGTTTGTGTCCAACGACCAGACCAAGACCGCTTACGGATCCCCACCATTATCAATACTTCATATATATTCGCAATATTTAGATTGCTTTATCATATTCTTGCTCGTTCTTCGATTTCTTGCAGGAATAGACCTTCGTGGTCAGGCTGATCATGCTTCCAGCATCGCCAGTAACCTCAGGAGATTGGTTTAGCGATTGCTAAGGCGCAACGTCGTGCACGTTTGTAGTTGGATCGTCAAAGTCGTCTCCACCAAATCGATAGTTATCATCTCATCGAAAGATCGGGACACCCTCGCAGCTATCAAAGAATTACCAACCAAAGATGGCAATACCTAGATCTATCCTTGCTTTTCATGCCTAGCTAGGGGCGTTAAACGATAGCGCTTGTTGGGAGGCAACCCAATTTTATTTTTACTCCTTGTTTTTTGCTCCTGTTTAGTAATAAATAATTTATCTAGCCTCTGTTTTGGTTGGGTTTTTTGTGTTTAATTAGTGTTTGTGCCAAGTAGAACCGTTGGGAAGACTTTGGGAAATTCTTGATATCTTGCTGTAAAAAATAGAAACTTTAGCGCTCACGAGAACTGCTACCATTTTTATTTGGAAAGTGCTATTTAGTTAATTCTTTTTGCATATGATTAATAGATAAATTCCTCACGTCCGGCAATTTATTTCAGAATTGTTGGGGTTCCAGATCTTGTGCTAGCTACAGATTACTACAGACTGTTCTGTTTTTGACAGATTCTGTTTTTCGTGTTGTTTGCTTATTTTGATGAATCTATGGCTAGTAAAATAGTTTACAAACCAAAGAGAAGTTGGAATACAGTAGGTTTAACACCAATATAAATAAATAATGAGTTCATTACAGTACCTTGAAGTGGTCTTTCGTTTTCTTTCGCTAACGGAGCTCACGAGATTTTCTACTTTAAGTTTTGTGTTGTGAAGTTTTCAAGTTTTGGGTAAAGATTTGATGGATTATGGAACAAGGAGTGACAAGAGCTTAAGCTTGGGGATGCCCATGGCACCCCCAAGATAATCTAAGGACACCTAAAAGCCAAAGCTTGGGGATGCCCCGGAAGGCATCCCCTCTTTCGTCTACTTCTATCGGTAATGGCCTTGGGGTCTACCTGTCATTGACAGGGAGGGTACTTAAATTAGTTTAAATCTAACCTAAGTTAATGGCCTTGGGCCCACGGGTCAGTAGTAGTGGGGGTTAGTTTAGGGGGGTGATTTAGCCCCGTAGTTAAACTGGGCCGGCCCCCGTAGATAGAGGCCAAGCCAACGGCGGCCTCGCTGGGACGCCCGCGCCGGAGGGGCCTCGACGAGGGGCGACGAGCGGCGCCGGCAGCATAGCACGGCGAGTAGGGAGAGCGGGGGATAGGGCGCGGCAAGTCGCGAGCGGCGGCAAGAAAGGGCGTGGCCAGGTGGAACCGCTGCGGCCGAACGCGCGCGAACGACAGCAGCACAGGCGGCAGTGGCGGCCGCCCATCGGCAAGCAACAGCACGAGAGCGGGGGGTGGGGGCAGCGACGAGCGCAGGTCGGCGTAGGGGGGAGCAGCGGCGCGTGATGAGGACATCAATACCATTGTTACACCCACAACCCCTACTGCTACATATACGGGACCAATTACTAGAGCTCGCGCATGCCAATTAAATTATCAGGTACTTTCGTTTCTTGGTAATGATTCTAATGTTCATGAGAATATGATGCTGCCTAAATTGGATACATTTGTTTTGCTTACAAATGAAGGGCCTAGCTTGGAGAAGGATGAACATTGGAGCAAGAACAAGCATGGAGATGATGCCATGCGCAAGGGGAACAAGAACGGAGTTACAAGTGATGATTTCAGGACTTTGAAGCCACCATAATGGGTGCATGAAGCCTTGGACGAAATATACAAGATGTCACTTCATAAATTTCGTCCCGAGGCTATTATAGGTGCTGCGTCACCTTTTTATTGGGCCAGGCCCATGTAATTTCGAAATACATAAGTATAGGCTATTTTTAGAGTCCGTATGTGTGGGGAAACAAGAGATAGGGTTGATTTCGGACCCCTCCACCAAGGGCCACGAAATTCCCCCTCTCTTCCTCCATATATACAGCCCTTAGGGCACCGTTTAGACTTTGGGTTTTGTTTAGATTAAAGTTCACCATAGCTGCAACTTCGCGTACTTCGTTTGTGTTCAACGACCAGACAAAGGCGTCACAGAACCCCACCTTGATCAATAAAGCTTTCATCTTATATTCGCAATATCCAGATTGCAATCTTAGTTTCTTGCTTGTTCTTCGTTTGCTCGCAGGAAACAGACCCTCGTGGTCAGGTTGATCGTGCTCTGGCGTGGTCAATAACCTCTCGGAGTTGGTTTCGCGATTGCTAAGGCGCGACGTCCTCGCACGTTCGTAGTCGGATCATCAAAGTCGACTTCCACCAAAGTGATATCCATCATCTCATCGAAAGACGGGACACCTTTGCCTCTATCAAGTGGTATCAGATTTCCAGGTTGCTCGGTGAGATTTTACAGTTTTTCGTAGTTTAGATCGAGTCTGTTCTTCATACCTACAGTCCACGAAAAAGCCACAAAAAAAATTAGGGTTAGTTCATCATATCCGAACCAATCTGAGCCTTTGCATAATCTTTTTAGGGTTTTGCTTTGTTGAATTTGCGGTTGCATCGTCGTGTCTAGTTGCTGGTCTTAGAGTCTAGTCTTTTAGAGTTTCGAGTTCTGGTCATAAGTTGTCACGCCGCCGCCGCACTATCATCATCGGCCCTGCCATCTACCACCACCGCTTATCCGCCACCGCTTCGAATCCGTATCCATATACCACCACCGCTGTCATATACCACCACCGCTGCCATCTACCACCATATATCCACCACCAATCTGAATTCTTGTCATATTAGGTTTGTTTTCGAGATCCATCTAGATTCCAATTCGTGTTTCCTTGCCGGAGTAGGTTTCGGAAAAAAAAGAGTCCGGAAACCACCCTCCGTTTAGGACCAAAATTTTTCAAAAACGCACTTGTCGAAAAAATTTCTGGCTATCCTATTTTAGGTGTTTCTAAGCGTATTGAGACAGTCGCCGTTATAGAAAGTTTTTTTTGACCCGTTTCCAGTTTTTGGGTCCGGGCAGTCGAAAAAAAAATTTGGTCAACAAAAATTTCGTGCCCATCCTGTCAGTTTGACCTGGGAAGAGTTTTGAGACACTCGCCATTATAGTGATTTTTCGCAAAAAAAAGCAGCGCAAAAAAAAGCAGCGCAAAAAAAAGAGCGAAAAAAAATCCAGAGTGTGCTTTTTCCTTGTTTACGTGCCGCGCCGTGATTTTGTTGGTGTTCTGGGCTCGCGTCTCTAGCACAGTCTAGCCTAGGACCAGCACAGTACCGTCGTCGAGCGTTTATTCAACTTTGCATCTCTGAATTGATTATTGCTGACCCTTTTTGCTACCATATTATAAGCCTTCCCAGCTCCACATACATCTACGTCGTGCGTTTGACTCTCCCTGGTAATCGCTCTATCCAAGCTTTGAGAGCTTTTGACTACAACGGTTGCCGATCACCGCCTGCTGCTGGGTAAGAACTGGTAAGAATTTGAGATTTGCTTGACGGATTTGTGATACACCACCACCACTTCTTAGTAGTCTGTAGGATCATATTCTTGTGTGTTTCTATTTGCTGCTAACCATGGTAGGATCACAAGCCGATGAGACTGATTGGGAGAACCTGACGAACAAACAGCTACATGATAAATTTCAGCAAATGATGAGTGGACAGGTGCAAGATGTGCTAAACAAATTTGACGAGGCCATGGAGAAGGTAGATGACATTGAGAAGACGTTCGAAACGAAGCTTGATAGCAAGTTTAATGAATTGCTCGCGCGTTTTCCACCACCACCGCCGGCTGCACCTATCGCACCTCTGCAACAACAACAACAACGCCTCTTTCCGAATCAGTATGGACGAGCGAAGCGTGTTCCTATTGTGGATGGCCAAACTTCTGGTGCTGCTATTCCTATTGTTGATGCTTCCTTGGCTCCTTCTACTCTTGCTGCTGGTCCCCAGGAGGATGATGAGTATGCGGGCGATTATGAGGATGAGGTTGATCAAAATCAGCACTACGTGCAGCCACCTGCACCACCACCAGCAGGTCGACCTCAGGTATATATTCGTAATGGTAGGCTTGCACCACCACCTCAGGTACGAGATGATGTCCATATTCCTAAACTGAAATTGAATATTCCACCATTTGAGGGTAGATATGTTCCTGATATATATCTTACTTGGGAGTTAGAAACTGAACAACGATTTACATGTTTACAATATCCTGAGGAGAGACGAGTTGCTGCTGCTGTTTGTGCTTTCACTAGTTTTGCATGTGTATGGTGGTCTGAACATTGTAGATTATATCCTATTCCAACTACTTGGGCTGCTTTGAAAACTGCTATGCGTACGCGTTGGGTTCCACCATATTATCAACGTGAATTGCTTCAAAAATTGCAGCGTTTAAGACAAGGGAAAAATTCTGTAGAAGAATATTATCAGGAATTACAAACTGGCATGATTAGATGTGGTATTGTTGAGGAGAATGAAGCTATGCTTGCACATTTTCTGGGTGGATTAAATAGAGAGATTCAGACCATTCTAAACTATAAGGAGTATACTAATATCACTCGTTTATTCCATCTTGCTTGTAAAGCTGAACGTGAAGTGCAGGATCGACAAGCATTGGGGCGAACTAACTTTTCTGCAGGCCGACCTTCGTCATGGACACCACGTGCATCTTCTACTTCAACTGCACCAGCACCTCCGTCAGGTGCCACCTCCAGCCGTGATACAAGACAACAGGCACAACCACCATTATCTGCCAAGAGCACACCTGCGGGGCTTGCACAACGTTCTTCTTCTTCCATAGCATCAACAGGGCATACAAGTGATATTATTTGTCGTCGTTGTAAGGGAGGAGGTCATTATGCGAGAGAATGCAAATCTCCGCGTGTGATGATTGCTACTGCGGATGGTGGATATGAGTCCGCTAGTGACTATGATGAGGAGACTTTGGCTCTTATTACACGTGAAGAACATGGTGGAGATGATTCTGATCATGAGACGCAATACATGGCTCCTGACGACGCTGACAGGTATGAATGTTTAGTTGCTCAACGTGTTTTGAGTGTGCAGGTCACACAAGCTGAGCAAACTCAGAGGCACAATTTGTTCCATACCAAGGGAGTTGTGAAGGAACGTTCTGTGCGCGTCATCATAGACGGAGGGAGCTGCAACAACTTGGCTAGCATGGAGATGGTGGAGAAGCTTTCTCTCACCACAAGACCACATCCACATCCTTACTACATCCAATGGTTCAACAACAACCGAAAGGTTAAGGTAACACGTACTGTTCGTGTGCATTTTAGTATCTCTACATATGCTAATTATGTTGATTGTGATGTGGTACCTATGCAAGCATGTTCCTTATTACTTGGTAGACCATGGCAATTTGATAAAAATTATGTACATCATGGTAGAAACAATCCCTATACTCTTGTTCATAAGGATAAAAATATTACTTTGCTTCCTATGACTCCTGATTCCATTTTGAAAGATGATATTAATAGAGCTAATAAAGCAAAACAAGAGAAGAATAAGAGTGAAAATCAGATTGTGGCAAAAGAATTTGAGCAACAAATGAAGCCTAATAATAAACCATCTAGTGTTGCTTCTGAAATTAAGTTGAAAAGTGCATGTTTATTTGCCACCAAATCTGATATTGATGAGCTAGATTTCAGCAAATCTGTTTGCTATGCTTTTGTGTGCAAAGAGGCATTATTTTCATTCGAGGACATGCCTTCCTCTTTGCCTCCTGCTGTCACTAACATTTTGCAGGAGTTCGCTGACGTCTTTCCACAAGACGTGCCACCGGGATTACCGCCTATTCGAGGGATTGAGCATCAGATTGACTTAATTCTCGGTGCTTCACTGCCAAACCGTGCACCATACCGTACCAATCCAGAGGAGACAAAGGAGATTATGCGTCAAGTACAAGAGCTTCTCGACAAAGGTTATATACGTGAATCCCTTAGTCCTTGTGTTGTTCCTATTATTCTAGTGCCGAAAAAGGATGGTACATCACGTATGTGTGTTGATTGTAGAGGCATTAATAATATTACTATTCGTTATCGTCATCCTATTCCTAGGCTAGATGATATGCTTGATGAATTGAGTGGCTCTACAATATTCTCCAAAGTTGATTTGCATAGTGGATACCATCAAATTCGTATGAAATTAGGAGATGAATGGAAAACAACATTTAAAACTAAGTTTGGATTATATGAGTGGTTAGTCTTGCCTTTTGGGTTAACTAATGCACCTAGTACTTTCATGAGATTAATGAACGAAGTTTTACGTGCTTTCATTAGACGATTTGTGGTAGTTTACTTTGATGACATATTGATTTATAGCAGATCTTTGGAAGAACATTTGGAACATTTACGTGCTGTTTTTATTGCTCTACGTGATGCACGTTTGTTTGGTAACCTTGGGAAGTGCACCTTTTGCACCGACCGAGTATCTTTTCTTGGCTATGTTGTTACTCCACAGGGAATTGAAGTTGATAAAGCCAAGATTGAAGCTATTGCAAGTTGGCCGCAGCCCAAACGGTCACACAAGTGAGGAGTTTTCTTGGCCTCGCTAGATTCTATAGGCGTTTTGTGAGAGATTTCAGTACCATTGCTGCACCTCTCAATGAGCTTACAAAGATGTGTCTTTTCTTTGGGGTACCGCACAGGAAGAAGCCTTCACGATATTGAAAGATAAGTTGACACATGCTCCTTTACTTCAACTTCCTGATTTTAATAAGACTTTTGAGCTTGAATGTGATGCTAGTGGAATTGGATTAGGAGGTGTGCTATTACAAGATGGCAAACCTGTTGCATACTTTTCTGAAAATTAAGTGGGCCTAGTCTGAATTATTCTACTTATGATAAAGAATTATATGCTCTTGTTCGGACTTTAGAAACATGGCAACATTATTTATGGACCAAAGAATTTGTTATACATTCTGATCATGAATCTTTGAAACATATTAAAAGTCAAGCTAAACTGAATTGTAGACATGCTAAATGGGTTGAATTCATTGAGACTTTCCCTTATGTCATTAAAAACAAGAAGGGAAAAGAAAGTGTTATTGTTGATGCTTTGTCTCGTCGCTATATTATGCTTTCACAACTTGACTTCAAAATATTTGGTTTGGAGACCATCAAAGATTAATATGTGCATGATGCTGATTTTCAAGATGTAATGCAGAATTGTAAAGAAGGAAGAATGTGGAACAAGTTTGTCGTTAACAATGGATTTGTGTTTCGTGCTAACAAGCTATGCATTCCAGCTAGCTCCGTTCGTCTTTTGTTGTTGCAGGAGGCCCATGGAGGAGGATTAATGGGACACTTTGATGAGGACATGACTACCTTGGATATGACCAAAAATATTGCATATATGCATATTTGTCAGGTGATTTCTAGTGCAAACTATTCAATAATCTATTTATATTATCCAGAACAAAAATACTTCACACACTTTTGTGTTTTGTCTAATTGCAGGTGTATGGGACATTTGTACAATCCACATATGAAGATAAGGAAGAAAGAGATGTTTATTTGCTGTCCAAAAAGTTCTTTCACGTCACTTTTGGCCCAAGAGAAGATAGAGTCCAAGTCTCTCACGTTCTGGATTCAGATTCGGACTGCACAGACATACCTGACTCAAAACGCACACAAGTTTTTCATACGGACTCCGAATTGGGTGATTCTTTTTTTGTTGGAAACTAGATTTCGTGCACCTTCCAACCCAATTGGAATCACCTTCAAATTCGTCCGGAGCGTTGAGTTGTGGACGAAACAATCTGATGCTGCAGCAGAATCCGAGTCAAACTACAAGTCCAAAGGTGTTACATCACCTCCACTTGGGCCCATGAGCCTTGTACGACCTAGGGTTAGTTTTAGGCTGCCTTGGGACGTCCTCCCACCTCCTTGGCCGCCACCCCTTGCTCCTATATAAGTAGATCCATCTAGTAGCTTTTTCCTTGGGATTGGTTTAGTTAAAAGTTAGCCATTGCAACTTCGTGTACTTCGTTTGTGTCCAACGACCAGACCAAGAACGCTTACGGATTCCCACCTTTATCAATACTTCATATATACTCGCAATATTCAGATTGCTTTTATCATATTCTTGCTTGTTCTTCGATTGCTTGCAGGAATAGACCTTCGTGGTCAGGTTGATCGTGTTCCGGCGTGGTCAATAACCTCTCGGAGTTGGTTTAGCGATTGCTAAGGCGCAACGTCGTTGCACGTTTGTAGTCGGATCGTCAAAGTCGTCTCCACCAAATCGATAGTTATCATCTCATCGAAAGATCGGGACACCCCGCCTCTATCAAGTGGTATCAGTTTTCAGGTTGCTCGGTGAGAATTTCCAGTTTTCCTAGATTAGATTTATTTTCTTACCTATTGTCCAAGAAAAAGCCACACAAAAAAAAAGTTAGATCTGTTCATCCTTTATCCAAGCCAGTCTGAGCCTTTGCAATTTTCTATTCATTGCTTGCATAGTTGAATTATCGGTTGCATCGTCGTGTAAGTTGCTGGTCTTAGTGTCTAGTTCGTTTAGAGTTTCGAGTTCTGTTCACATTAGTCACGCCACCGCTGCATCATTATCTCTTCCGCTGTCCACCGCCTGGCAATCGCTTTACTCAATATTCGGAGTTACTTGACACCGCTGGTTGCCGATCACCGCCTGCTGCATGGTAAGAACTTGTAAGACATTGATATTTGCTTTACTGTGAGCGTTTTACCACCACATCCTAGTAGTTATATGAACATTATTTTTGGGTTTTGTTTCTTGTTCTACTAATCATGACAGGATCCAGAGTCAATTCATGGGCTTTGTCGATCGCGGGAGACGTGCCACCACCTTTGCAAATACCACAACCGTCACGAGAGGTGCACAAACATCCAAATGCACATGATCAGGTTAATGTATCTATACCACCATTTAATGGCCGTTTTAAACCTGCTTTATATATTGAATGGGAGTTCGACATAAAAAATATATTTGCTTCCCATAATTTCGATGAACATAAAAAGGTTAAGGTTGCGGTTGGTTCTTTCACTGGTTATGCTTTGGTTTGGTGGAGTGAATATTGTCGGTTACACCCTGATTATATACCTACTACTTGGGATGATTTGAAACTTGCCATGCGACATACTTTCGTCCCTGCTTATTATACTCGTGACATGATTAAGAAGTTGCAACACTTAAAACAAGGTAGTGAAACTGTAACAAAATATTATGATGATTTACAAACTACCTTGTTGCATTCCTCTTTAGAAGAAAGTGAAGATGATTTTATGGATAGATTTTGGGGAGGATTAAACCGTGATATTCAAGAGATACTAATTCATGAAGAGTGTTATCCTATGGACCATTTGTTTCATCTTGCTTGCAAAGCTGAACAGGAAATAAAACGACGTGTTGGCCACGAGGAGAACAAGCGCACGGTGCACATTCCAAGAGTTGATATGATTGTTCCTTCAACTACTAGGCATACTATGACAACCACATCCGTTGTTGTCAGGACTACATCACCTCCACCATGTGACACATCGCCCCCGAGAGTGGCTACATCATCTGAGTTGATCATAAGAGGTAATGACAAAGGTACTGATCTTCCATCTCTACATGAGAATGATGAATGCCTTGTCAATTTGAATGCACCATCTGATGAGCTACCCACTACTTTGATCACACCACCTATTTTAGAGGACTACGTTGATAATTTGACTTTGCCATGTGATCAAACAACTGAAATACCAACAATTTTGAGTGCACCCATTGAATTAACTATTGATGCAAAAGAACCAATGTTTAATCATTTTGATATGACCTCTAATCTTGGTGATGATTCTGTGTTGAATGACTTATTGCATGTTTGCTTATTTAAGCATGTTGTAGCATGTAAATTTGATGCAAGTAAGGTTTATTCACCAATGTTGGGATGGTTTAATGATGAACATTGTCAATCTTTTGAAATGAATAAGAGCTTCACTTATATGTGCAAACTGAGTTGCAATATTTTTATGCCTTCTACTTCTTGTGCTAATTTTTTGGCTTTAGATTTTATGAACTATGCAAGTTACTCATTTATTCATGTGTCATATATGCAAAAATCAAGGGAAGTAAAAATGGATGACATATACATATACAACATGTACACCTTGTCTCTTTTGTTAGCCACATTTCAGATTAAGCAACGCCGAGGACGGCTTTATTTTCAAGAAGGGGAGGATGATGAGGACATGACTACCTTGGATATGACCAAAAATATTGCATATATGCATATTTGTCAGGTGATTTCTAGTGCAAACTATTCAATAATCTATTTATATTATCCAGAACAAAAATACTTCACACACTTTTGTGTTTTGTCTAATTGCAGGTGTATGGGACATTTGTACAATCCACATATGAAGATAAGGAAGAAAGAGATGTTTATTTGCTGTCCAAAAAGTTCTTTCACGTCACTTTTGGCCCAAGAGAAGATAGAGTCCAAGTCTCTCACGTTCTGGATTCAGATTCGGACTGCACAGACATACCTGACTCAAAACGCACACAAGTTTTTCATACGGACTCCGAATTGGGTGATTCTTTTTTTGTTGGAAACTAGATTTCGTGCACCTTCCAACCCAATTGGAATCACCTTCAAATTCGTCCGGAGCGTTGAGTTGTGGACGAAACAATCTGATGCTGCAGCAGAATCCGAGTCAAACTACAAGTCCAAAGGTGTTACATCACCTCCACTTGGGCCCATGAGCCTTGTACGACCTAGGGTTAGTTTTAGGCTGCCTTGGGACGTCCTCCCACCTCCTTGGCCGCCACCCCTTGCTCCTATATAAGTAGATCCATCTAGTAGCTTTTTCCTTGGGATTGGTTTAGTTAAAAGTTAGCCATTGCAACTTCGTGTACTTCGTTTGTGTCCAACGACCAGACCAAGAACGCTTACGGATCCCCACCTTTATCAATACTTCATATATACTCGCAATATTCAGATTGCTTTTATCATATTCTTGCTTGTTCTTCGATTGCTTGCAGGAATAGACCTTCGTGGTCAGGTTGATCGTGTTCCGGCGTGGTCAATAACCTCTCGGAGTTGGTTTAGCGATTGCTAAGGCGCAACGTCGTTGCACGTTTGTAGTCGGATCGTCAAAGTCGTCTCCACCAAATCGATAGTTATCATCTCATCGAATGATCGGGACACCCCGCCTCTATCACACTTTGGCGTGAAAAAGACGGAGGACGTACTTGCTACACATTTCTTTTGGCCAAAGATGAGACGGGATGTTGAGCGTTTTATTGCTCGATGCACTACATGTCAAAAAGCTAAGTCACGACTCAATCCTCATGGTTTATATATGCCTTTGCCTGTACCTAGTGTTCCTTGGGAGGATATATCTATGGACTTTGTTTTAGGTTTACCTCGAACAAAGAAGGGGAGGGATAGCATATTTGTTGTCGTGGATAGATTCTCGAAAATGGCACACTTTATACCATGTCATAAAAGCGATGATGCTATTAATGTTGCTGATTTGTTCTTTCGTGAAATTATTCGCTTGCATGGTGTGCCAAATACTATTGTTTCAGATCGTGATACTAAATTTCTTAGCCACTTTTGGAGATGTTTATGGGCTAAGTTGGGGACTAAACTGCTTTTTAGTACTACTTGTCACCCCCAAACTGATGGACAAACTGAAGTAGTCAATAGAACGTTGTCTACTGTGCTTAGGGCTGTTTTGAAGAATAATAAGAAAATGTGGGAGGAATGCTTGCCTCATATTGAATTTGCTTATAATCGTTCATTGCATTCTACTACTAAGATGTGCCCTTTTGAAGTTGTGTATGGTTTCCTACCTCGTGCACCTATTGATATGTTGCCTCTTCCATCTTCGGAGAAGATTAATTTTGATGCTAAACAACGCGCTGAATTGATTTTAAAAATGCATGAGTTAACTAAGGAAAACATTGAGCGTATGAATGCTAAATATAAACTTGCTGGAGATAAGGGTAGCAAACATGTTGTGTTTGCACCTGGAGATCTTGTTTGGTTACATTTTCGTAAGGATAGATTTCCTGATTTGCGCAAATCAAAGCTAATGCCACATGCTGATGGTCCCTTTAAGGTGTTAGAGAAAATAAATGATAATGCATATAAACTTGAGCTGCCTGCAGATTTTGGGGTTAGTCCCACTTTTAACATTGCAGATTTGAAGCCTTATTTGGGTGAGGAAGATGAGCTTCCGTTGAGGACGACTTCATTTCAAGAAGGGGAGGATGATGAGGACATCAATACCATTGTGACACCCACAGCCCCTACTGCTACATATACGGGACCAATTACTAGAGCTCGCGCACGCCAATTAAATTATCAGGTACTTTCGTTTCTTGGTAATGATTCTAATGTTCATGAGAATATGATGCTGCCTAAATTGGATACATTTGTTTTGCTTACAAATGAAGGGCCTAGCTTGGAGAAGGATGAACATTGGAGCAAGAACAAGCATGGAGATGATGCCATGCGCAAGGGGAACAAGAACGGAGTTACAAGTGATGATTTCAGGACTTTGAAGCCACCATAATGGGTGCATGAAGCCTTGGACGAAATATACAAGATGCCACTTCATAAATTTTGTCCCGAGGCTATTATAGGTGCTGCGTCACCTTTTTATTGGGCCAGGCCCATGTAATTTCGAAATACATAAGTATAGGCTATTTTTAGAGTCCGTATGTGTGGGGAAACAAGAGATAGGGTTGATTTCGGACCCCTCCACCAAGGGCCACGAAATTCCCCCTCTCTTCCTCCATATATATAGCCCTTAGGGCACCGTTTAGACTTTGGGTTTTGTTTAGATTAAAGTTCGCCATAGCTGCAACTTCGCGTACTTCGTTTGTGTTCAACGACCAGACAAAGGCGTCACAGAACCCCACCTTGATCAATAAAGCTTTCATCTTATATTTGCAATATCCAGATTGCAATCTTAGTTTCTTGCTTGTTCTTCGTTTGCTCGCAGGAAACAGACCCTCGTGGTCAGGTTGATCATGCTCCGGCGTGGTCAATAATCTCTCGGAGTTGGTTTAGCGATTGCTAAGGCGCGACGTCCTCGCACGTTCGTAGTCGGATCGTCAAAGTCGACTTCCACCAAAGCGATATCCATCATCTCATCGAAAGACGGGACACCTTTGCCTCTATCAGCGCGGGTGCGTGCGGGTCGCATCCAGGGCGCGACCATGGGCAAGAGCAGGCACAGGCACGTGCGCGTACACTGAGGCTCGAACGCGGCCATGGAAGAGGACATCCGAGCTCGAGGACGACGGCAAACGGCGACAAATCGACAAGAGGGAGAGGAGGTTTGGGAAGAGTGTCTCACAGCGGTGCCGAGGACGAGGTCAGGCAGGTCGGTGAGGTCGCGGGGGTGTAGATCGACGGTGACGACGTGCGGTGGCCGAAGCAGAGGAGACGAGGTTGATGGCGATCGCTATGTAGCTCCCCTCCTAGCTCCGATGCCCGGAACGGGCGCGAATGAGGGCGCCGAACGTCTAGGACGTGCTCCCGCCCGCCGGAGAGGTCGGTGGACGCGTCAACGACGGTGAGGAAGCGGTGAACGCGTGAGCTTGCAAGCTCAAAATCGACCCACGAGAGAGGGGGCGGACGATGGGGATCCAAGGGGATGGGAGAGGGCGAGCTAGGGTTTCGGGGATGCTACCTTATAGGCTGAGGGGGTATCGTGGCGGCCATCCATGGCCATGGCTCCATGGATGCGTGCCACGCCCTTCCTGTCTCCTGTACAGAGGAGGGGATGAGGCGGAGGTGGGCTAGGCCTGTACTATGTATGATGGGCCAAAGTGCACAGTAGTTAGGTTCCTTCTTCATTTACTACTTTCTGTTTTGTAAAACACATTGTTTGTATTTATTTAAGCTATCAAAAGATTTTGCAAAATATAGAACTTGGCCATATAAATGCCCTACAATATTTGGCACTGCCATAAAATGGTTGGGGTAATATTTTAAGCCATTTGATTTTCGAATAAATGCAAAAGAACTAAAGTGGATGTTTTAGTCACTCCTTTTCGGTGATAACTTTTGAATAAGCAAACAAGTGACCTAGTGTTTCTCCACCATAATTAAGTATGCATTATTGGCCATCACATGAACTTTTTAGTCTTGACATTTGAAAACATCAATAGTTTGACTTTAATTTAAAAAATGGAATCAACGTGGGATCTAGCAATAGTAAAAATGATGACATGACATCATTAGCAGGGGATTACGGTAGCTTGATTATCCGGGTGTTACAAATCTCCTCCACTACAGGAAATCTCGTCCCGAGATTTAAGAGGTGGAGTAAGGGGGAAGCTATAAGGACGAATGTCTGAAAGGATCAGCACCCAGTAGTTATCTCAAGGAAGGAGATTTTAGAAGCACCGGGAGGTATTGACTGTGCTATACAGAGATTCAACTAGTTTTAACCAGGTAGGCATCCAGCTGATGCCTAAAATAGGAGATGAAGGGGGGTTCAGAGAATCGGTAATAGATCATCTCTCAGACGGTGCCTCGTGACAACACACAAAGCCAAGAGAAAATGGTACTTCGTAATAAAGGACATACATGAGACTCAGGTTTCAATCATGTGGAACTGTGGGATATGGGCCCACCATGTGGGTTAAAAGTAGAAAGGGGGCTGATAGCAAGACATGTCAGATGATAGATTGTCAGTTATGTTGCCAACAATGTTGGTACCAAGGGCGAGGGACGAAGAGAACTATTTTCCTGCTTGTTAAACGAGGCGGACCAATAGGCAAAGTTCTCATCCATCGGTGGCTACCGGAATGTCATTAAGAATAGTAACAGGGTCTTTACTGACAGAGTTGTACATTGAGGTGCTTACCTAAGCAAGAAATTATCTTTACTGAGAAAAGTTAGTTTACCGGAAAGGTTAAACAAAAGAATGGAAAGGAAAAAAGATTAGTATAGTAATCAGAAAAATGGAAAGGAAAATGTGTTTAAACACAATTATCAGGTGTATATCCTTCCCAAGGACAAGCAGAGGATGATATCCATGACAGGATAGTAAGTAGATAACCAATTAGCTAAAGGGAAAGAAATTTCATGACATTACCCATACAACGGTTTTTGGATAATTGATAAAGAAAATTTATTATCGTGCTTCAAATGTTTTATTGGAGATCGGATTACCACAGACATGCTTCGAGATAGCATTGACATGGTTTCAAGCAAAGGTCAGACTTTGGATACACCAAGGATCAATTAGAAACAACTTAGATAATAAGTCATACAATTTTATCAGGGAAAAGATGAGGGTGTGGCCGACGGGCTCAGTAGCAATCCATCGACATGTCAAAAAAAGGATGTATTCCCAAAATTATATGAACAAGTCTGTGTTGGGGAAGGCAAGAATGTTGTCGATGATAACATAAATCATCAAGGGGAAGGATTGTATTCCTCATCATGAATTCTATTGATATCCCAGAAAAGCTCAGAATGTTGATGATGATCACGACACATTTGTCGAGAGATTTCATGAAGATGTAATCGATTGGCGATGACATCCAGTCAAAGGAATGATGAATCGGGAGGTTATTGGAACCATGGGTACGACACAAACTTGAAATTAAGCTTGCTGTTCAAGGTGAAATGATAAGAAGAGGATCAACGTAAGCTTAGTGCATCGTCGGAAGTTGCTCCGGGCATAAGGACCAGGTAGCACATTTAAAAAGTTGACATGAAAAAAAATATAGCCGATCAGGCTAGGAATGATGTGATGGGGTATATAGTTTCCCAGTATCCAGTACTAGGTGTAATGCTAGAAGGTAAACCGGAGTAGAGGTTGGACGGGGGAATGATTTGTAGAGGATAAGTAATTGCAACTTACCCAGTAAATGGGATCGAGGAGGAAATATGGTCGGGGCCATAACTGCAAGGGATCCAATTTACAATACCGGAAGAATTATTCAAATAATTAAATATCCTTGCAAGAAGCTTTCATGATAAGTTCCATACCATGTCCATGGGCATGAACACAAAGGTTCAAGGTCGACTCCCACTTCTTCAATGCATAACCTTTCATTTTACTTCTCGCTCTTGATGAAGTTGTAGTATTGAGATTTTATCCGATGAAAAGCCAGTAGAGTATAATCCGCACAACTTTCGAGTTCATGCAGATTCGGGAAGGCATAGGTTCAACCCATCAGGGCATCTTAGGAACATATATCATAAATTTCAAGAATAAATATCACAAGCTCGGTAGTAGAGCATGCTTGAGAAAGCGGAGGATACAATTTACCAATAGCATTATCTATCCGAGGAAAGGCTCACAAGCTTATTGAAATATGAAGGAAGTTGTCGGATAAAATCCGAAAAAGGGGGTCTGATGGTCCACAAGGGATTTGATGTGAGCATTAGTATTCAACCAGAGGAAGAAGGAATGCAAGGAGATCAGAATATAGAAACAACTGACTAACTCAAGGCTCAATTGCAAAGGAATTATGAATTCCAAGACAAGGGATCAGAAGCAATGCTCTGATTAGGGATGGATAGGTAGAATAGCCATAGGGGTACAATCGATGGCGATTTGATTGGTCGAGATCTAGCACATGTTAAAGTGACGTCTGAGCCGGAAGGATGAATTCTAGGATCTGATTGAGGATTGCGAGCATTCGCAACATAATGTATCAATGGACTCAATATGATAATGACAAAGGCTGGCAATAAGATTGCTAGACTTATGATACTAACTATACTGCAAGCAAGCAAGAAATTCAAGAACAATAGGCTGTTGAGGATTTTCACAAGAACGAATGGTATTACGAAGACTTTGTGGAGTACAAGAATCAACTGAGGATGAGTGGATACCCGATAGGTGCACAAAGTTATCCGTAGGGGTATTTAGATGACAAGGAACTTTAAGGCAGTAAGGTCAAAGGATTCTCGGAAAAAGGAGAGCAGTTCAGGGCATCTTGTAATAACAAGATCAATGGGATAGAATGTAAGATTGGTAAGTGTGTGTAGTTAGTCATAAGGACATTTCGGTGGTAGGGAATTGCAAAGGCAACAGGCACAAAGTCTCGAGAGAAAATCGTCGAATATCTTCGGAATCTTCTGATGCAGCAGGCGATCATCTGAAATAAGGGGCTCTCCGGGCGGATGTGATCACGAGATCCTAATGTTCGAGTTAGTAAAACCATTTAAACCGAATAGAAGAGAGATGAGAGTCCCAGAGTATAGACGAGGATTAAAAGATCCTAATACCACCCAATGGCGACATGGACCCGTAAGACACACAGCCATTGTTAGTAAACGTTTACTTAGTGACTAGACTCAACTTCGCCAAGGAGTTGTAAACGGGGCTACCTACAGGCAGTCGGCTCTAATACCAACTTGTGATGCCCCTGATTTGACCGTACACTAATCATACATGCAAATGTGTACGATCAAGATCAAGGACTCACGGGAAGATATCACAACACAACTCTAGACACAAATTAAAATAATACAAGCTTTATATTACAAGCCAAGGGCCTCGAGGGCTCGAATACATAAGCTCGAAAACACAAGAGTCAGCGGAAGCAACAATATCTGAGTACAGACATGAGTTAAACAAGGTTGCCTTAAGAAGGCTAGCACAAAAGCAGCAACGATCAAAAAGGCAAGGCGTCCTGCCTGGGAGCCTCCTAACTACTCCTAGTCATCTGCAGTCTTCACGTAATAGTAGGCATCCTCCGGGTAGTAGGAGTCATCAGTGGCTTTGTCTGGCTCCTGGGATCCATCATCTGGTCGCAACAATCGGGTATGGGGGAAAAAGAAGTAGCAAAGCAACCGTGGGTACTCATCCAAAGTACTCGCAAGACTTACATCAGATCTAAACTAAGTATGCATCTGTATCAAAGGAATGGGTTGTATATGTGGACTGGTATGCAGAAATGCCAGAATAGAGTGAAGGCCTAGTCCTATCAAAGACCAGCATCTTCTGGAAACCACCATCTTGCAGCAACATGCGGGAGTAGAGTAGCATAAGGTAAAGTAGTAGAAGTGTTATCAACCTCGGCCAGAGATCCTTTCTCAACTCCCCGCCAGAAAGCAATCCCAGAGCCATACTATCCAAGTGTCAACACATTCCAATTCTCATCACCATCCAATTCTCATCACAAGTATCCAGTTCTAGTTGTATCGATCGGGATACAACTCCAAGTGTCCGTTACCATAGGATAGGCTATCGATAGATGTTTTCTTCCCTGCAGGGGTGCACCAACTTACCCACCACGCTTGATTAACTCCGGCAAGACACACTTTCCTGGGTCATGCCCGGCCTCGGCCAAACAATACATCGCAACCCGACCTAGGCTTAATAGAGAGGTCAACACGCCGGACTAAACCTATGCTCCCAGGGTTCATGGGCCATCTCCTCGGGAACTCCTGCACGTTGCGTATGCGGCTGGTGAGCAGACCTAGCTACCTCCTTCAATCAGGTAGGTGCTTACCAGTCCAACCCGGCGCGCGTCGCTCAGTCGCTGACGTCTATTAAGCTTCGGCTGATGTATACGGCACAGAAGGCCCATGCTATGCCCACGTAATGGTTAGTGCTATCAGGCCAGAGGCCCCTCGGATTAAATATCCAAATCGTAGTGGATTAGGAACGCGCGGTAACGAGCAGAGACTCACGATTGATGTGACCCCGTCGCCTCGTCTCGATTACTTGCGGCAAGGGCTAAGAATGCCCGGCCACGCCTCGTAAGTATCTCGCGGGCACCTTCCATGTCAACCCGACTCCACATCACTCGCTATTAAGCTCGCGCGGGTACCCCCTAGGGTCGACCCGTCTTTAGTAACATGGCTCAGTGTAAAGTCATAGTAACCATAGTAACTGTGTGTCTAACACCAAGGGGAAAACCCGAGGAATCACCCCCGGTGAATCCCACTCGATGTTATCATCAAGGTGAACATAAGAGGATCCATCATCATGGTTCACACTTGAGGGGTTGCACGACAGAGCGGTAACGGAAGTGGTTAAGGAGGAAATCACCCTCGATGACCTCGACCGTATAGGTACACTGCAGAGATCTCATCAGGAGTGATGTAAGAGGTTCCACCCTCGGCACTCGATGGTAACTCTGCAGAGTTGTACAACTAGGGGGGCTGATGTGCGGTGTCGGGGCCTGGATGTCGATCACATTGATCGAGTCATCGAACATAAAGCGAAGCAACTGGGACAAGGTGGGGGTCACTGATGGATCACTAACCAACCTATACTAAGCAGTTTAGGATAAGCAGGTAAGGTATGAAAGCAGGTAACAAAAACAGGCTATGCATCAGAGTAGGATCATACATAAAGCAGTAGCAGTTCTAATGCAAGCATGAGAGGGAAAGAAATGGGCGATATTGGAATGCTCAAGGGGGGTTTGCTTGCCTGGTTGCTCAAATAAGAAGGAGGGGTCGTCGGTGACGTAGTCGATCACAGCAGCATCAGCAGGGGCCTCGGGGTCTACCGGAGAGAAGAGGGGGGAAGAAACAGTAAATAGAGAGCAAACACATGCATGGCAAGACAAAAGGCAGTTTATGGGTGTGCTAACGCAGTACTACGCGATACCGGCGAAGGAGGATAACATCCGGAAAGTTTTCCCGAAGTTAAGCATTTTTCGGACAAATGAAACGGAGGGCGAAAGTTGCATGTTCGCTATGCTAGGGACATGTGGCGGACGAACGGACTGTGTATTCGGATTTGTCTCATCGTTCTGAGCAACTTTCATGTACAAAGTTTTTTCATCCGAGCTACGGTTTAATTTCTATGAATTTCTAAACATTTTAGCATTTTTTGGAAGTTCCTAGATTTATTATTAAAAAGAATTAAAAACAGAATATACATTTTATACTCAGCACGGGCTAGCCACAGCCAATGACATGTGGGGCTAGGGGCTTGGTTGACCCAGTAAATTAGTCCAGTCATAGTTGACTAGTCAATTGTTGACTGGTCAAACCTGGGTAGTGGGGCCCAGGTGTCATTCTCACAGATTTAGTATTTCCCTTTTTAAAGAGATAACTAGAGGTGGGTCTACCTATCATTGACAGGGAGGGTACTTAAATTAGTTTAAATCTAATCTAAGTTAATGGCCTTGGGCCCACGGGTCAGTAGTAGTGGGGGTTAGTTTAGGGGGGTGATTTAGCCCCGTAGTTAAACTGGGCCAGCCCCCGTAGATAGAGGCCAAGCCAGCGGCGCCCTCACTGGGCCGCCCGTGCCGGAGGGGCCTCGACAAGGGGCGACGAGCGGCGCCGGCAGCATAGCACGGCAAGCAGGGCGAGCAGGGAATAGGGCGCGGCAAGTCGTGAGCGGCGACAAGCAAGGGCGCGGCCAGGTGGAACCGCTGCGGCCGGACGCGCGCGAACGACAGCAGCACTGGCGGCAGCCCATCGGTAAGCAACAGCACGAGAGCGGGGGGGGGGGGGCAGCGACGAGCGCAGGTCAGCGCGGGGGGAGCAGGGTCGCGGGTGCGTGTGGGTCGCATCCAGGGCACGACCATGGGCAAGAGCAGGCACAGGCACGTGCGCGTACACTGAGGCTCAAACGCGGCCATGGAAGAGGACATCCGAGCTCGAGGACGACGGCAAACGGTGACAAATCGACAAGAGGGAGAGGGGGTTTGGGAAGAGTGTCTCACAGCGGTGCCGGGGATGAGGTCAGGGAGGCCGGTGAGGTCGCGGGGGTGTAGATCGACGGCGACGACGTGCGGTGGCCGAAGCAGAGGAGACGAGGTTGATGGCGATGGCTACGTAGCTCCCCTCCTAGCTCCGATGCCCGGAATGGACGTGGACGAGCGCGGCGAACGTCTAGGATGTGCTCCCACCCGCCGGAGAGGTCGGTGGACGCGTCAACGACGGCGAGGAAGCAGTGACCGCGTGAGCTTGCGAGCTCAAAATCGACCCACTGGAGAGGGGGGCGGATGATGGGGATCCAAGGGGATGGGAGAGGGCGAGCTAGGGTTTCGGGGATGCTACCGTATAGGCAGAGGGGGGGATCGTGATAGAGGCAAAGGTGTCCCGTCTTTCGATGAGATGATGGATATTGCTTTGGTTGAAGTCGACTTTGACGATCCGACCACGAACGTGCGAGGACGTCGCGCCTTAGCAATCCCTAAACCAACTCCGAGAGGTTATTGACCACGCCGGAGCATGATTAACCTGACCACGAGGGTCTGTTTCCTACGAGCAAACGAAGAACAAGCAAGAAACTGAGATTGCAATCTGGATATTGCGAATATAAGATGAAAGCTTTATTGATCAAGGTGGGGTTCTGTGACGCCTTTGTCTGGTCGTTGAACACAAACGAAGTACGCGAAGTTGCAGCTATGGAGAACTTTAATCTAAACAAAACCCAAAGTCTAAACGATGCCCTAAGGGCTGTATATATGGAGGAAGAGGGGGGAATTTCGTGGCCCTTGGTGGAGGGGTCCGAAATCAAACCTATCTCTTGTTTCCCCACACATACAGACTCTAAAAATAGCCTATACTTATGTATTTCGAAATTACATGGGCCTGGCCCAATAATAAGGTGACGCAGCACCTAAAATAGCCTCGGGATGAAATTTATGAAGTGGCATCATGTATATTTCGTCCAAGGCTTCATGCACCCATTATGGTGGCTTCAAAGTCCTGAAATCATCACTTGTAACTCCGTTCTTGTTCCCCTTGTGCATGCCATCATCTCCATGCTTGTTCTTGCTCCAATGTTCATCCTTCTCCAAGCTAGGCCCTTCATTTGTAAGCAAAACAAATGTATCCAATTTAGGCAGCATCATATTCTCATGAACATTAGAATCATTACCAAGAAACGAAAGTACCTGATAATTTAATTGGCGTGCGCGAGCTCTAGTAATTGGTCCAGTATGTATAGCAGCAGGGGCTGTGGGTGTAACAATTGTATTGATGTCCTCATCATCCTCCCCTTCTTGAAATGAAGTCGTCCTCGACGGAAGTTCATCTTCCTCACCCAAATAAGGCTTCAAATCTGCAATGTTAAAAGTGGGACTAACCCCAAAATCTGCAGGCAGCTCAAGTTTATATGCATTATCATTTATTTTCTCTAACACCTTAAAGGGACCATCAGCACGTGGCATTAACTTTGATTTGCGCAAATCAGGAAATCTATCCTTACGCAAATGTAACCAAACAAGATCTCCAGGTGCAAACACAACATGTTTTCTACCCTTATCTCCAGCAAGTTTATATTTAGCATTCATACGCTCAATGTTTTCCTTAGTTAACTCATGCATTTTTAAAATCAATTCAGCACGTTGTTTAGCATCAAAATTAACCTTCTCCGAAGATGGAAGAGGCAACAAATCAATAGGTGCACGAGGTAGGAAACCATACACAACTTCAAAAGGGCACATCTTAGTAGTAGAATGCAATGAACGATTATAAGCAAATTCAATATGAGGCAAGCATTCCTCCCACATTTTCTTATTATTCTTCAAAACAGCCCTAAGCATAGTAGACAACGTTCTATTGACTACTTCAGTTTGTCCATCAGTTTGGGGGTGACAAGTAGTACTAAAAAGCAGTTTAGTCCCCAACTTAGCCCATAAACATCTCCAAAAGTGGCTAAGAAATTTAGTATCACGATCTGAAACAATAGTATTTGGCACACCATGCAAGCGAATAATTTCACGAAAGAACAAATCAGCAACATTAACAGCATCATCGCTTTTATGACATGGTATAAAGTGTGCCATTTTCGAGAATCTATCCACGACAACAAATATGCTATCCCTCCCCTTCTTTGTTCGAGGTAAACCTAAAACAAAGTCCATAGATATATCCTCCCAAGGAACACTAGGTACAGGCAAAGGCATATATAAACCATGAGGATTGAGTCGTGACTTAGCTTTTTGACATGTAGTGCAGCGAGCAATAAAACGCTCAACATCCCGTCTCATCTTTGGCCAAAAGAAATGTGTAGCAAGTACGTCCTCCGTCTTCTTCACGCCAAAGTGTCCCATTAATCCTCCTCCATGCGCCTCCTGCAACAACAAAAGACGAACGGAGCTAGCTGGAATGCATAGCTTGTTAGCACGAAACACAAATCCATCGTTAACAACAAACTTGTTCCACATTCTTCCTTCTTTACAATTCTGCATTACATCTTTAAAATCAGCATCATGCACATATTGATCTTTGATGGTCTCCAAACCAAATATTTTGAAGTCAAGTTGTGAAAGCATAGTATAGCGACGAGACAATGCATCAGCAATAACATTTTCTTTTCCCTTCTTGTGTTTAATGACATAAGGGAAAGTCTCAATGAATTCAACCCATTTAGCATGTCTACGATTCAGTTTAGCTTGACTTTTAATATGTTTCAAAGATTCATGATCAGAATGTATAACAAATTCTTTGGGCCATAAATAATGTTGCCATGTTTCTAAAGTCCGAACAAGAGCATATAATTCTTTATCATAAGTAGAATAATTCAGACTAGGCCCACTCAATTTTTCAGAAAAGTATGCAACAGGTTTGCCATCTTGTAATAACACACCTCCTAATCCAATTCCACTAGCATCACATTCAAGCTCAAAAGTCTTATTAAAATCAGGAAGTTGGAGTAAAGGAGCATGTGTCAACTTATCTTTCAATACCGTGAAGGCTTCTTCCTGTGCGGTACCCCAAAGAAAAGGCACATCTTTCTTTGTAAGCTCATTGAGAGGTGCAGCAATGGTGCTGAAATCTCTCACAAAATGCCTATAGAATCCAGCGAGGCCAAGAAAACTCCTCACTTGTGTGACCGTTTTGGGCTGCGGCCAACTCTCAATAGCTTCAATCTTGGCTTTATCAACTTCAATTCCCTGTGGAGTAACAACATAGCCAAGAAAAGATACTCGGTCGGTGCAAAAGGTGCACTTCCCAAGGTTACCAAACAAACGTGCATCACGTAGAGCAATAAAAACAGCACGTAAATGTTCCAAATGTTCTTCCAAAGATCTGCTATAAATCAATATGTCATCAAAGTAAACTACCACAAATCGTCCAATGAAAGCACGTAAAACTTCGTTCATTAATCTCATGAAAGTACTAGGTGCATTAGTTAACCCAAAAGGCATGACTAACCACTCATATAATCCAAACTTAGTTTTAAATGCTGTTTTCCATTCATCTCCCAATTTCATACGAATTTGATGGTAGCCACTACGCAAATCAACTTTGGAGAATATTGTAGAGCCACTCAATTCATCAAGCATATCATCTAGCCTAGGAATAGGATGACGATAACGAATAGTAATATTATTAATGCCTCTACAATCAACACACATACGTGATGTACCATCCTTTTTCGGCACTAGAATAATAGGAACAGCACAAGGACTAAGGGATTCGCGTATATAACCTTTGTCGAGAAGCTCTTGTACTTGACGCATAATCTCCTTCGTCTCCTCTGGATTGGTACGGTATGGTGCACGGTTTGGCAGTGAAGCACCGGGAATTAAGTCAATCTGATGCTCAATCCCTCGAATAGGCGGTAATCCCGGTGGCACGTCTTGTGGAAAAACGTCAGCGAACTCCTGCAAAATGTTAGTGACAGCAGGAGGCAAAGAGGAAGGCACGTCCTCGAATGAAAATAATGCCTCTTTGCACACAAAAGCATAGCAAACAGATTTGCTGAAATCTAGCTCATCAATATCAGATTTGGTGGCAAATAAACATGCACTTTTCAATTTAATTTCAGAAGCAACACTAGATGGTTTATTATTAGGCTTCATTTGTTGCTCAAATTCTTTTGCCACAATCTGATTTTCACTCTTATTCTTCTCCTGTTTTGCTTTATTAGCTCTATTAATATCATCTTTCAAAATGGAATCAGGAGTCATAGGAAGCAAAGTAATATTTTTATCCTTATGAACAAGAGTATAGTGATTGTTTCTACCATGGTGTACAGAATTTTTATCAAATTGCCATGGTCTACCAAGTAATAAGGAACATGCTTGCATAGGTACCACATCACAATCAACATAATCAGCATATGTAGAGATACTAAAATGCACACGAACAGTACGTGTTACCTTAACCTTGCCGCTGTTGTTGAACCATTGGATGTAGTAAGGATGTGGATGTGGTCTTGTGGTGAGAGAAAGCTTCTCCACCATCTCCATGCTAGCCAAGTTGTTGCAGCTCCCTCCGTCTATTATGACGCGCACAGAACGTTCCTTCACAACTCCCTTGGTATGGAACAAATTGTGCCTCTGATTTTGCTCAGCTTGTGTGACCTGCACACTCAAAACACGTTGAGCAACTAAACATTCATACCTGTCAGCGTCTTCAGGAGCCATGTATTGCGTCTCATGATCAGAATCATCTCCACCATGTTCTTCACGTGTAATAAGAGCCAATGTCTCCTCATCATAGTCACTAGCGGACTCATATCCACCACCCTCGGTAGCAATCATCACACGCGGAGATTTGCATTCTCTCGCATAATGACCTCCTCCCTTACAACGACGACAAATAATATCACTTGTGTGCCCTGTTGATGCCCTGGAAGAAGAAGAACTCTGTGCAGGCCCGGCAGGTGCGCTCTTGGCAGATAATGGTGGTTGTTCCTGTTTTCTTGTATCACGGCTGTAGGAGGCACCTGATTGAGGTGCTGGTGCAGTTGAAGTAGAAGATGCACGCGGTGTCCATGATGAAGGTCGGCCTGCAGAAAAGTTAGTTCGCGCCAATGCTTGTCGATCCTGCACTTCACGTTCAGCTTTACAAGCAAGATGGAATAAACGAGTGATATTAGTATACTCCTTATAGTCTAGAATGGTCTGAATCTCTCTATTTAATCCACCCAGAAAACGTGCAAGCATAGCTTCATTCTCCTCAACAATACCACATCGAATCATGCCAGTTTGTAATTCCTGATAATATTCTTCTACAGAATTTTTTCCTTGTCTTAAACGCTGCAATTTTTGAAGCAATTCACGTTGATAATATGGTGGAACCCAACGCGTACGCATAGCGGTTTTCAAAGCAGCCCAAGTAGTTGGAATAGGATATAATCTACAATGTTCAGACCACCAGACACATGCAAAACTAGTGAAAGCACAAACAGCAGCAGCAACCCGTCTCTCCTCGGGATATTGTAAACATGTAAAACGTTGTTCAGTTTCTAACTCCCAAGTAAGATATATATCAGGAACATATCTACCCTCAAATGGTGGAATATTCAATTTCAGTTTAGGAATATGGACATCATCTCGTACCTGAGGTGGTGGTGCAGGCCTACCATTACGAATATATACCTGAGGTCGACCTGCTGGTGGTGGTGCTGGTGGTTGCACGTAGTTCTGATTTTGAGCAACCTCATCCTCGTAATCTCCCACATAATCATCCTCCTCCGCATCAGCAGCAGGAGCCACAGAAGTATCAACAGCAGCACCAACAGTTTGGCCAAACGCAAGAGGAACACGGCTCGCTCGGCGGAGGTCTATTTCGCGACGTGGAGGTAGTCGTTGTTGTTGTTGTTGGAGAGGTGCGTTAGGTGCAGCGGGTGGTGGTGGTGGAAGACGCGCGAGCAATTCATTAAACTTGTTATCGAGCTTTGTTTCGAACGTCTTCTCCATGCCAACTATCTTCTCCATGGCCTCTTCAAATCTGTTTAGCACGTCTTGCACCTGTTCACTCATCATTTGCTGAAATTTATCATGCAAATCCTTATTCGTCATGTTCTCCCAGTCAGTCTCGTCGGCTTGTGATCCTGGCATGGTTAGCAGCAATAGAAACACACAAGAATATGATCCTACGGACTACTAACAAGAGGTGGTGGTGGGTGTCACAAATCCGTCAAGCAAATCTCAAATTCTTACCAGTTCTTACCCAGCAGCAGGCGATGATCGGCAACCGTTGTAGTCAAAAACTCTCAAAGCTTGGATAGAGCGATTACCAGGGAGAGTCAAACGCACGACGTAGATGTATGTGGAGCTGGGAAGGCTTATAGTATGGTAGCAAAAAGGGTCAGCAATAATCAATTCAGAGATGCAAAGTGGAATAAACGCTCAACGACGGTACTGTGCTGGTCCTAGGCTAGACTGTGCTAGAGACGCGAGCCTAGAACACCAACAAAATCACGCCGTGGCACGTAAAGAAGGGAAAAGCACACTCTGGAATTTTTTTTTTCGCTCTTTTTTTTTGCGCTCCTTTTTTTTGCGCTGCTTCTTTTTTTTTGCGAAAAATCACTATAATGGCGAGTGTCTCAAAACTCTTCCTAGCTCAAACTGACAGGATGGGCACGAAATTTTTTCGACCAATTTTTTTTTTACTGCCCGGACCCAAAAACTGGAAACGGGTCAAAAAAAACTTCCTATAATGGCACCTGTCTCAAAACACTCAGAAACACCTAAAAATAGGATAGCCAGAATTTTTTTCGAAAAATGCGTTTTCGAAAATTTTTGGGCCTAAACGGAGCGTGGTTTACGAACTCTAAAAATAGGATAGCCAGAATTTTTTTTTACGAAACCTACTCCGGCAAGGAAACACGAATCGGAATCTAGATGGATCTCGAAAACAAACCTAATATGACAAGAACTCGGATTGGTGGTGGATATATGGTGGTAGATGGCAGCGGTGGTGGTATATGACAGCTGTGGTGGTATATGGATACGGATTCGAAGCGGTGGCGGATAAGCGGTGGTGGTAGATGGCAGGGGTGATGATGATGGTGCGGCGGCGGCGTGACAACTTATGACCAGAACTCAAAACTCTAAAAGACTAGACTCTAAGACCAGCAACTAGACACGACGATGCAACCGCAAATTCAACAAAGCAAAACCCTAAAAAGATTATGCAAAGGCTCAGATTGGTTCGGATATGATGAACTAACCCTAATTTTTTTGTGGCTTTTTCGTGGACTATAGGTATGAAGAACAGACTCGATCTAAACTACGAAAAACTGTAAAATCTCATCGAGCAACCTGGAAATCTGATACCACTTGATAGAGGCAAAGGTTTCCCGTCTTTCGATGAGATGATGGATATTGCTTTGGTGGAAGTCGACTTTGACGATCCGACTACGAACGTGCGAGGACGTCGCGCCTTAGCAATCGCTAAACCAACTCCGAGAGGTTATTGACCACGCCGGAGCACGATCAACCTGACCACGAGGGTCTGTTTCCTGCGAGCAAACGAAGAACAAGCAAGAAACTGAGATTGCAATCTGGATATTGCGAATATAAGATGAAAGCTTTATTGATCAAGCTGGGGTTCTGTGATGCCTTTGTCTGGTCGTTGAACACAAATGAAGTACGCGAAGTTGCAGCTATGGCGAACTTTAATCTAAACAAAATCCAAAGTCTAAACGATGCCCTAGGGGCTGTATATATGGAGGAAGAGGGGGGAATTTCGTGGCCCTTGGTGGAGGGGTCCGAAATCAACCCTATCTCTTGTTTCCCCACACATACAGACTCTAAAAATAGCCTATACTTATGTATTTCGAAATTACATGGGCCTGGCCCAATAATAAGGTGACGCAGCACCTAAAATAGCCTCGGGACGAAATTTATGAAGTGGCATCTTGTATATTTCGTCCAAGGCTTCATGCACCCATTATGGTGGCTTCAAAGTCCTGAAATCATCACTTGTAACTCCGTTCTTGTTCCCCTTGCGCATGCCATCATCTCCATGCTTGTTCTTGCTCCAATGTTCATCCTTCTCCAAGCTAGGCCCTTCATTTGTAAGCAAAACAAATGTATCCAATTTAGGCAGCATCATATTCTCATGAACATTAGAATCATTACCAAGAAACGAAAGTACCTGGTAATTTAGTTGGCGTGCACGAGCTCTAGTAATTGGTCCAGTATGTATAGCAGCAGGGGCTGTGGGTGTAACAATTGTATTGATGTCCTCATCAGATCGTGGCGGCCATCCATGGCCATGGCGCCATGGATGCGTGCCACGCCCTTCCTGTCTCCTATACAGAGGAGGGGATGAGGCAGAGGTGGGCTGGTCCTGTACTATGTATGATGGGCCAAAGTGCACAGTAGTTAGGTTCCTTCTTCATTTACTACTTTCTGTTTTGTAAAACACATTGTTTGTATTTATTTAAGCTATGGAACTTGGCCATATAAATGCCCTGCGGGGCGTAAACGAGCTCGGGAAGATGGGGAACAGAAGCAGAATATCACAGCGGAGGCGACGGGATGGTCAGCGGGCTCGGGGACGAGTCGGAGACGACGGACGGGCGCCGGCGATCTTGGCGGCCGAGAGGTTGAAGACAATGGTGATGACGTCGCTATGGCACGCCCTGGCTCGCTTGGCTCGGTGGAGATGACGAAGACGATGTCGTGGAGCTCCTGGGCATGTCCAGGGGGCGACGGGGAGGCAGTGGCCACGGCAACGGCGAGCGATGGCATCGGCTGCGCTCGGTGGCGCTGCGGGGAAGAGAAATTAGAGAAGGGGAGGAGTGCGGGAGAGAGTGAGAGAGGTCCAGGGGTGCGTGGCGACGCGAGGGAGGTCCAGGCGACGGGAGGATAGCCAGGTAGGATGGAGGTGGCGCGTGGTGGCCGCGCGCGTGCGTCGTGCCCAGCTTCTCCTCTGCCTACTGGCAAGAGGTAGAAGATGGGGCTGCCCTGGTGGGCTAGGCCGCCAGGTGGGCTGGCTAGCTGGGCTGTAACAGCCAGGCCTCAGGTAAGGCCCAGGTAAGTGTTTTCCCTTTTTTTGTTTTCTTTTCTATTTTTCTGGCATTTGTTCTGATTTAGTAAAATACTAAATCATTTTATTTTCTTCTGTCAATTTTTGCAGGGACCTAAGGGGTTATTCCAAAGCCCCTCGGCAAAAATCAGAATTTTTGGACATATATAAAATATATCACATATATATATATATATCCAAGGCAAATAATTATTGTATTGATTCCAAAAGGCCAAAATGAATATTTATGGGCTCCTAAAATTATTGGTTTGAATTTTACCTCTGACCAACATTTTCAGAGAGCAACATGAACATTTTCTTGGTCCTTTTTGGAGCACTTTTTATCTGGGTCATTTCCAGAAATGAGTTTTGAGGGTTTCACAAATCCCCATTTCAAATTTAAATGGAATTTAAACATGATGCACAAATGACTAGCTAGTCTAGGTCATACTAGAACTAGGGATGTGACAACTCGCCCCCACTTGAAAAAATCTCATCCCGAGATTCAGGAGTTGGCAGAAAGAAAGCGGGGTACTCAAGTCGAAGACGATCTTCTCGCTCCCAAGAAGCTTCTCTCTCGGAATGATGAGACCATTGAACCTTGAGAAACTTGACGTTATGACGTCGAGTGACACGCTCTGCTTGATCCAGAATGCGAACGGGGTACTCTCGATAAGTGAGGTTATCTTGGAGATCAAGCGTTTCGTGGTCCACTCCGCGGATGGGATCCGAGAAGCAACGCCTGAGTCGAGAGACGTGGAAGAAATCATGAACTCGAGAAAGATGTGGGGGTAGTTCCAACTAGTAGGCAACCTCTCCTCGTTTAGCGAGAATGCGAAAAGGACCAATGTAACAAGGAGCCAACTTGCCCTTGATACCGAAACGATGGGTACCCTTCAAAGGAGTAACACGAAGGTAAGCCTTGTCGCCAACTTCAAAGCCACTTCCTTATGACGGTGGTCATACTGGCTCTTTTGACGAGATTGGGCTGTTTTCAAATTCTCATGAATGATGCTAACTTGCTCTTCTACCTCCTGGATCATATCCGGTCCAAAGAATTGTCTTTCACCGGTTCCTGACCAGTTCAAAGGTGTTCGACATCTTCGTCCATACAGAATCTCGAAGGGTGCTTTCTTAAGGCTGGATCGGTAGCTATTGTTATAAGCAAACTCGGCAAAGGGAAGACATTTCTCCCAATCCATACCGAATGAGAAAACGCAAGCTCTAAGCATGTCTTCGAGAATTTGGTTGACCCTTTCCACCTGACCACTTGATTGAGGGTGGAAAGCGGTACTGAAGGAAAGATGGGTGCCCATGGCAGTTTGGAAACTTTCCCAGAAATGAGAGGTGAAAAGACTGCCATGGTCTGAATTGATCTCTAGTGGAACACCATGGAGTGACACTATCCGGGAGATATATAAGTCAGCGAGCTGACTAGAAGTGATACTCTCTCGAACAGGTAGGAAGTGAGCCACTTTGGAAAGACGATCAATGACTAAGAGGATAGCATTATTTCCTTTTCTTGGTCCTGGGAAAGCCGGTGATGAAGTCCATACCAACTTTGTCCCATTTCCACTCGGGAATAGCTAAAGGTTGAAGGGTGCCAGCAGGTCTCTGATGCTCTGCCTTAACGCGACGACAAACGTCATAATTGGCAATATACTGAGCGATTTCTCTCTTCATCCTAGTCCACCAGAACCTCTGGCATAGGTCCTGATACATCTTTGTACTACCGGGATGAATCGTGAGAGGGGATTCATGGGCCTCCTTAAGGATCAGTTGCTGCATCTGTTGACATTTGGGAACCACCAAACGGTTTCCAAAGTAAACAACACCTCGTTTATCCATAGAGAAATAGGCAGCAACTCCCTTGGAAATATTTTTCTTAATCCGGGAGATTCCTGTATCATGCTTCTGAGCCTCTATGATCTGATCCGTAAGGGTAGGTTTCGCCACCAAGGTAGAAAGGGAACCATGAGGAGCTATGTGAAGGTTAAGCTTACAAAATTCCTCATGGAGGGGTGGTTGACATTGTTGCAACATGAGGTTGTTGCAATAGGATTTATGACTTAAAGCATCAGCCATGACATTGGCTTTGCCTGGGGTGTAGGTGATTCCTAAGTCGTAATCCGAGATCAACTCCAACCAACGTCTCTGTCTGAGATTCAGATCCGGTTGGGTGAAGATATACTTGAGACTCTGATGGTCAGTGTAGATTTCGCAACGGTTACCAAGAAGGTAATGTCGCCAAGTCTTAAGTGCATAGACTACGGCTGCAAGCTCTAGATCATGTGTAGGATAATTTTCCTCATGTGGATGCAACTGTCGAGATGCATAGGCAATCACATGACGATCCTGCATAAGAATGCAACCTAGTCCTTAACGTGAAGCGTCGCAATAGATAACAAAGTCTTTAGTGAAATCCGGTGGCACGAGTATGGGCGCAGAAGTCAGGCGTCTTTTCAGTTCCTGAAAACTATGCTCACACTGTGGGGTCCACTCAAACCTTTTATCTTTCTTGAGAAGTTCTGTGAGGGGTTTGGCCACTTTGGAGAAGTTTTCAATGAAGCGGCGATAATAACTGGCTAGACCAAGGAAGCTCCTAACTTTTTTGAGCGTTTCGGGTGGAGTCCAATCGAGAACGGCTTTAACTCTCTCGGGATTGACAGCAATGCCCTTACCAGAGATCACGTGGCCCAAATAGGTCACTTCTTGCAACCAAAATTCACACTTGGAGAACTTGGCATAAAGGCGGTGCTCTCTGAGTTTTTCTAACACAAGTCTAAGATGTTCGTCATGCTCTTCCTCGTTCATCGATTAAATAAGAATATCATCGAGATAAACCACGACGAACTTATCTAAGTACTCCGTAAAGATCGAGTTCATCAAGCGGGAGAAAGTAGCTGGAGCATTGGTTGGGCCGAAAGGCATCACGGTGTACTCGTATTGACCATAACGAGTGACAAAGGCCGTTTTGGGGATGTCCCCATTTCTGATTTTGATTTGGTGGTAGCCTAACCTCAAATCCATCTTGGAAAAGACTGAGGATCCAGTGAGCTAATCATACAGGTCGTTGATCCTGGGGAGCCGATACTTGTTCTTTATCGTGACCAAATTAACGGGACGATAATCTACAACCATCCGATCCGTACCATCCTTCTTCTTGACGAAGAGGACAGGACAAGCCCAAGGAGAAGAACTGGGACGGATGAAACCCTCTTGCAAGGACTCATCAAGTTGTTTCTTAAGCTCGGCTAACTCCAGAGGTGCCATCTTGTATGGTCTCCTAGAGATTGGAACAGTTCCTGGGATAAGTTCTATGACAAACTCTACATCTCTGTCAGGTGGGACACCTGGCAGTTCTTCTGGAAAAACATCTGGGAAGTCACGGACTACTGGAATATCTTCAAGGTCTGGAAGAGGGCTGGCATTAAGAGAATAGAGTTGACGCCTTGCAACTCTAGTAGAGACAGTGACTATTTTGCCAAATGGATGTGTAAGTTGAACAGATCTAGTGTAACAATTGATCTTGGCATGATGAGCTATCATCCAGTCCATACCCAAGATGATGTTAATATCTGAAGACTTGAGAGGTATCAAAGAAGCAAGGAATACCAGTCTGTCAATAAAGATTTCATTACCATGGCTTACCTTAGAGGTTTGCCATCTGGAACCAGGAGTCTGGATTATTAGTAGAGTTGGCATATCACAAAATGACATGTCGTGCAACCGAGCATAACCTTCGAATATGAAGGAGTGGGATGCTCCAGTATCGAACAGAACTGAAGCTGGGTGACAATTGACAAGAAGCGTACGCAGTACGACATCAGGATCATCTTGAGCTTCTATAGTTGAGACATGGTGCACACATGCTCGTTCAATGGAGGCTGGCTTGGTACTGATCATCTTGACTGATGGCTTTTCATGGCCAACAGACCTCTCAGACTGGGGTGGAGTATAACTGGACTGAGGGCAGTCACGTGCATAGTGTCCTGGTTCTCCGCAGGTGAAGCAAGTTCCTGAGGTAGGACGTGGACCTACATTGGCAAGTGGTCCACTAATAGCCTGGGTGGAGCGTGTTGCTGAGCTGGGTGAGGCGCCACATCGGATGGCCTCAGTGCATATCCAGGTGGAAGAGCTGAGTTCAGAATCCAAATCCGTCGCTTCTGAGAGCCAGAGCGGGAGGAAGAACCCATATCATGGTTGTGCTTACGAGACTCCTCGTAAGTGAGCTGAGTTGTCTCTGCATTAATGGCCTTGTTCACAAGAGCCTGGAAAGTATCACAATGATGCAGGTAGAGATCATGACGCAACTTAGGGTTGAGACCCTTCCGTAACCTAGCCTACTTCTTAGCATCCATGGACACTTCTTCTATAGCATAGCGGGCGAGGTTTCCAAACTCTCTACTGTAAGCATCAATAGGCAGCTTACCCTGGGTAAAACTACATAACTCTTCCCTCTTGCGGTCAATGAGAGCCTGAGGAATGTGGTGCTCCCAAAAAGCCTCGGTGAAATCCTTCCAGGTAAGAATCTGACCAGCTGGTAGCATAGCCTCATAGCTCTGCCACCAAATACTAGCAGGACCTTCCAGGTGATAGGTAGCATAGGTGACCTTGTCACCTTCAGCTACGTTCGCAAAATGCAACTTGTGAGTGATGCTTCGGAGCCAGTCATCTGCATCGAGTGGCTCAATGGAGTGATGGAAGGTGGGTGGTTTCAGACCAATGAAGTCGATGATGGAAACCAACTTCTTACGCTGATGTGCGGTGTTCTGCTCAATCTGTGCTAGCAAGCGGTTAGTCTCACGCTTGTTCCTCTCAGATGCTAACAAGAACTCTGCCATCAAAGGCTGGTCAGGAGGATCCTCATCCCTACCATCTCCGGGGTTCTTGCTATGAGCAACTGAACCTCGGTTAGCAGACGACATCCTGGAACAGAAACCAAGGAAACAAGGATGGAATTAGCATCGACATAAGGATGCGGAATGTAATGCAAAAGCATTGGAAACTGTTGAAATCCTAGGACAATTTCGGCAGCATAACGGTTGTAAATGCTCAAAAGGTTTTTGAGACATTCATCAAAGGAATAGCATAATCAATCAGCATCATAATATCAAGGTTCTGGGTCAAACTGAGGACACCCAAAAGTAGTAGAACTGTACGGAGACACAACCCAACAATCCTAAGACTTTACGGTTTAGTAACACGTCATCCTGAGAGATAGAGGAGAAGCCTAGGCCTTAACCCTCGTAGAAAAAAAGAGGCTGACTCAGAGAGAATGACATGAGGTAAAGGAATAAAAAGAGCCTTACGTTCCCTTCCAAAATCAATTCACTTATATAACTAAAGCATTTCTACACTCAACTTCGACCAGTTTGGCTTGGTAATCCTACAGTCAGTCAGGCTCTGATACCAACGCTGTCGGGACCCCGATCCTAAGTCACACAGATCTAGCATGTAACACTTCATATCACTTTGCGGCCTCACGCACGGTATTCCCATGGGTGCCACCTTACCTAGCCCGGGACCGCTTGCGCCTTTTGGCTCACGTATATGATAGTGTCGCTAGCATCCATATGACAAAGAACCCGAGCCAACATGACGAGTCGTGAACCCAAAGTAGCACTAACTTACAGGGACAGGCATACATGAATCAACCTCGAGCATGTCGGTCAACAGCGTATGAATCCGGGCTGTAGCACTGGGCTAACAGGACTCCGGGAACCCGGGCTGTAGCAGGCTAGGTAGGACTCCGGATGTCACCGTGTGACATTTCCCCGAAGGGACAGACACAGGAACGAAGTGAATCACATGCCGGCCAGTCAAGTGTTCCGGAGCAGTAGTGCTAGGCTATCAGGACTCCGGTGAACCGGGCTGTAGCGGACTACTATGGCTCATGGAAGCACAAGACTACATTTCCCCATAAGAGAGGCTACCAGAGGTAAACAACTAGGTTGTCGGATCCCACACATAGCAATACACGTTACACGTATGCATAACATGCAAGTATGTGCTGTACAACATAGCATCACAACATAACTCAAACTCATATAGATAAAGGCCCAGAAGAGCCACATAGCATTCAATACAAATAGGGGTCTCATGACCCATCATTCAGAGCATACAAGCAACGGAAGCATTACATGTCTGAGTACAGACAACTATAGAAGGAAAAGACTAAGAAGCCTGACTAAACACGACCCTCCCAAGGGTACAAGATCGTAGCTGGGATACAATCTACTCGTTGAAGTCACTAGTGTAACCAATTGCAAAACATAAATAAGCAAACGTGAGTACGAAGGTACTCAGCAAGTCTTACATCAGAACTATCCACATATGCAACATTATCAACAAAGGGGGGGTGGTGGAGTTTTAACAGCAGCAAGCCAGCTTTGACTCAGTGGCTAACCTATACTACGAGTATCATAAACTTCTTTGAGGTAAGAAGATGCACACGAGTCCACATATTCACCATATCAATACTCCACTATGGATCCGTTCCCGTCTCCCTACGAGAAGGCCATCCATAGCACTCATGCTTATCTTGCGCATTTTAGAGTATCCACTTCAAGTTGTCTATGTACTACATAAGTCCTCCAAGTTTCCATATCCGAGGAAAATGGCTATTCGAATAAATAATGCTGACCCTGCAGGGGTGTACTTCTTCACACACGCTCTCGCCACTTATAGCCCTGTACACGTCATGTACCTCGGCAACCTTCAAGCGGAAGTCGGGTGAGGGTGTCGGCCACGACCTAACTAACCACACAAGTCTCTCGTCCAGGTTTATCGCCTATTCGACTTCCATCCGTAAGGAGTTCTGGCCGAAGTCTCCAGTACGGCCCCAGATGATGTGTGCAGGGTTCCCAAGCACACCATCCGGGTGCCACTTGGTACACCGTGCCATGGTGCCTAGTCTGTCCCAAGCCCGTCCCGTCGGACACCACCTGGTAGACAAGTAGCACTACCTACAAACACCAGAAACTAGTTGCAACTCCTGGACAGAGATCAAGTGGATTAATAAGTCGAGAGGGGTCGGATAACCGGAACCCAATGTGTGGTAGTAACTGGACTTGGATAACATACACAGAACTCAGTGCTTAGGGACAGTTCCAATGAGACAACCCACCATGTACTCCTACATGGCCTCTCATCGCTACCTTTACCAAAACGTGTTCACACACTTAGCCTTTATCGGTAGGACATGTTCACCACTCCGATTCATTCCTGATGAATCAGACCTGACACAACTCTAAGCATAGCTGGCATAAAGAAATCAAGCATGGATGAGTAGGCACATCAAGGCTCAAGCAACTCCTACTCATGCTAGTGGGTTTCAACTATTTACTGTGGCAATGATAGGTCATGCAGAGGAATGGGTTCAACTACCGCAGCAGAAAAGTAGCAGTTGAATCGTTGTTGTCCTAATGCAGTATAAGGAGCAAGAGCGAGAGAGTGGGATTTATCGAGATACTCAAGGGGTTTTGCTTGCCTGATAGAACGACGAAGGGGTACGGCTCCTCTGACAGGTACTCGGGAACACCTTCCGGAGCGGAACCTATCGAGAAGAAACGATGCCGGCAATCAACACACAAACAAATGCAAAAAAATGATGCATGAACATGGCATGTGCATATGCTAGTGTTTGGGATAATGCAAGATGCTACCAAGTTGGTTGAAGCCCATTTGAATCCAAGATTCAAATGCAATTCAAAATGAAGCATTTAAAATGTCCATATTATGTTTTCACTTATACAACATGTATAAGTTGGTTTTCATGCATGTAACTGGCATAAATGGATTCCTTGCATTTTTCTGATAATTTTTCAAAAATAATTTATTTCATTCTGAGCTACGATTGAATTATTATGATTTTTTTGAAGTTTAGGCAATATTTTGGAATTTCCTGAGTTAAAATAATTCCAGAAAAAGAATAACTGCGCCAGCACTACGTCAGCATGACGTAAGCGAGTCAACGGGGCCGACCAGATCAAACTTGACTAGTGGGTCCCACTGGTCAGTGACCCAGTCAACTAACTAAGTTAGTTAGTCCTAACTAACTGGGCAGGGCCCACTAGTCAGTGACTGTAGTAGCTAACCTAGTTAGTTAATTAGTGCTAACTATAGTAGTTAGTCGGGCGGGGCCCGCATGATAGAGGCTAAGGTGTCCCGATGTTTTGATGAGATGGTGGCTATCGTTTTCTGTGGGAGTCGACCTTGACGATCCGACTACGAACGTGCGAGACGTCGCGCCTTAGCAATCGCTAAACCAACTTCCGAGGGTTATTGACCACGCCGGAGCACGATCAACCTGACCACGAGGGTCTGTTTCCTGCGAGCAAACGAAGAACAAGCAAGAAACTAAGATTGCAATCGGGATATTGCGAATATAAGATGAAAGCTTTATTGATCAAGGTGGGGTTCTGTGACGTCTTGGTCTGGTCGTTGGACACAAACAAAGTACGCGAAGTTGCAGCTATGGCGAACTTTTAATCTAAATAAAACCCAAAGTCTAAACGACGCCCTAAGGGCTGTATATATGGAGGAAGAGGGGGGGAATTTCGTGGCCCTTGAGGGTGGGGTCCGAAACCAACCCTAACTCTTGTTTTCCCACACATACGGACTCTAAAAATAGCCTATACTTAAGTATTTCGAAATTACATGGGCCTGGCCCATTAATAAGGTGACGCAGCTCCTAGAATAGCCTATGGACGAATATTATGAAGTGGCATCTTGTATATTTCGTACAAGGCTTCATGCACTCCTTATGGCGGCTTCAAAGTCCTGAAATCATCACTTGTAACTCCGTTCTTGATCCCCTTGCGCATGCCATCAACTCCATGCGTGTTCTTGCTCCAATGTTCATCCTTCTCCAAGCTAGGCCCTTCATTTGTAAGCAAAACAAATGTATCCAATTTAGGCAGCATCATAATCTCATGAACATTAGAATCATTACCAAGAAACGAAAGTACCTGGTAATTTAATTGGCGTGCGCGAGCTCTAGTAATTGGTCCAGTATATGTAACAGTAGGGGCTGTGGGTGTAACAATGGTATTGATGTCCTCATCATCCTTGATAGAGGCTAAGGTGTCCCGATGTTTCGATGAGATGGTGGCTATCATTTTCTGTGGGAGTCGACCTTGACGATCCGACTACGAACGTGCGAGATGTTGCGCCTTACCAATCGCTAAACCAACTTCCGAGGGTTAGTGACCACGCCGGAGCACGATCAACCTGACCACGACGGTCTGTTTCCTGCGAGCAAATGAAGAACAAGCAAGAAACTGAGATTGCAATCAGGATATTGCGAATATAAGATGAAAGCTTTATTGATCAAGGTGGGGTTCTGTGACGTCTTGGTCTGGCCGTTGGACACAAACGAAGTACGCGAAGTTGCAGCTATGGCGAACTTTTAATCTAAACAAAACCCAAAGTCTAAACGACGCCCTAAGGGCTGTATATATGGAGGAAGAGGGGGGGAATTTCGTGGCCCTTGAGGGTGGGGTCCGAAACCAACCCTAACTCTTGTTTCCCCACACATACAGACTCTAAAAATAGCCTATACTTAAGTATTTCGAAATTACATGGGCCTGGCCCATTAATAAGGTGAGGCAGCTCCTAGAATAGCCTATGGACGAATATTATGAAGTGGCATCTTGTATATTTCGTCCAAGGCTTCATGCACTCCTTATGGCGGCTTCAAAGTCCTGAAATCATCACTTGTAACTCCGTTCTTGATCCCCTTGCGCATGCCATCAACTCCATGCGTGTTCTTGCTCCAATGTTCATCCTTCTCCAAGCTAGGCCCTTCATTTATAAGCAAAACAAATGTATCCAATTTAGGCAGCATCATAATCTCATGAACATTAGAATCATTACCAAGAAACGAAAGTACCTGGTAATTTAATAGGCGTGCGCGAGCTCTAGTAATTGGTCCAGTATATGTAACTGTAGGGGCTGTGGGTGTAACAATGGTATTGATGTCCTCATCATCCTTGATAGAGGCTAAGGTGTCCCGATGTTTCGATGAGATGGTGGCTATCGTTTTCTGTGGGAGTCGACCTTGACGATCCGACTACGAACGTGCGAGACGTCACGCCTTAGCAATCGCTAAACAAACTTCCGAGGGTTATTGACCACGCCGGAGCACGATCAACCTGACCACGAGGGTCTGTTTCCTGCGAGCAAACGAAGAACAAGCAAGAAACTGAGATTGCAATCGGGATATTGCGAATATAAGATGAAAGCTTTATTGATCAAGGTGGGGTTCTGTGACGTCTTGGTCTGGTCGTTGGACACAAACGAAGTACGCGAAGTTGCAGCTATGGCGAACTTTTAATCTAAACAAAACCCAAAGTCTAAACGACGCCCTAAGGGCTGTATATATGGAGGAAGAGGGGGGAATTTCGAGGCCCTTGAGGGTGGGGTCCGAAACCAACCCTAACTCTTGTTTCCCCATACATACGGACTCTAAAAATAGCCTATACTTAAGTATTTCGAAATTACATGGGCCTGGCCCATTAATAAGGTGACACAGCTCCTAGAATAGCCTATGGACGAATATTATGAAGTGGCATCTTGTATATTTCGTCCAAGGCTTCATGCACTCCTTATGGCGGCTTCAAAGTCCTGAAATCATCACTTGTAACTCCGTTCTTGATCCCCTTGCGCATGCCATCAACTCCATGTGTGTTCTTGCTCCAATGTTCATCCTTCTCCAAGCTAGGCCCTTCATTTGTAAGCAAAACAAATGTATCCAATTTAGGCAGCTTCATAATCTCATGAACATTAGAATCATTACCAAAAACGAAAGTACCTGGTAATTTAATTGGCATGCGCGAGCTCTAGTAATTGGTCCAGTATATGTAATAGTAGGGGCTGTGGGTGTAACAATGGTATTGATGTCCTCATCATCCTTGATAGAGGCTAAGGTGTCCCGATGTTTCGATGAGATGGTGGCTATCGTTTTCTGTGGGAGTCGACCTTGACGATCCGACTACGAACGTGCGAGACGTCGCGCCTTAGCAATCGCTAAACCAACTTCCGAGGGTTATTGACCACGCCGGAGCACGATCAACCTGACCACGAGGGTCTGTTTCCTGCGAGCAAACGAAGAACAAGCAAGAAACTGAGATTGCAATCGGGATATTGCGAATATAAGATGAAATCTTTATTGATCAAGGTGGGGTTCTGTGACGTCTTGGTCTGGTCGTTGGACACAAACGAAGTACGCGAAGTTGCAGCTATGGCGAACTTTTAATCTAAACAAAACCCAAAGTCTAAACGACGCCCTAAGGGCTGTATATATGGAGGAAGAGGGGGGAATTTCGTGGCCCTTGAGGGTGGGGTCCGAAACCAACCCTAACTATTGTTTCCCCACACATACGGACTCTAAAAATAGCCTATACTTAAGTATTTCGAAATTACATGGGCCTGGCCCATTAATAAGGTGACGCAGCTCCTAGAATAGCCTATGGACGAATATTATGAAGTGGCATCTTGTATATTTCGTCCAAGGCTTCATGCACTCCTTATGGCGGCTTCAAAGTCCTGAAATCATCACTTGTAACTCCGTTCTTGATCCCCTTGCGCATGCCATCAACTCCATGCGTGTTCTTGCTCCAATGTTCATCCTTCTCCAAGCTAGGCCCTTCATTTGTAAGCAAAACAAATGTATCCAATTTAGGCAGCATCATAATCTCATGAACATTAGAATCATTACCAAGAAACGAAAGTACCTGGTAATTTAATTGGCGTGCGCGAGCTCTAGTAATTGGTCCAGTATATGTAACAGTAGGGGCTGTGGGTGTAACAATGGTATTGATGTCCTCATCATCCTCCCCTTCTTGAAATGAAGTCGTCCTCGACGGAAGCGCATCTTCCTCACCCAAATAAGGCTTCAAATCTGCAATGTTAAAAGTGGGACTAACCCCAAAATCTACAGGTAGCTCAAGTTTATATGCATTATCATTTATTTTCTCTAACACCTTAAAAGGACCATCAGCACGTGGCATTAGCTTTGATTTGCGCAGATTAGGAAATCTATCTTTACGCAAATGTAACCAAACAAGATCTCCAGGCGCAAACACAACATGTTTTCTACCCTTATCTCTAGCAAGTTTATATTTAGCATTCATACGCTCAATGTTTTCCTTAGTTAACTCATGCATTTTTAAAATCAATTTAGAACGTTCTTTAGCATCAAAATTAACCTTCTCTGAAGATGGAAGAGGCAACAAATCAATAGGTGCACGAGGTAGGAAACCATACACAATTTCAAAATGGCACATATTAGTAGTAGAATGCAATGAACGATTATAAGCAAATTCAATATGAGGCAAGCATTCTTCCCACATTTTCTTGTTATTCTTCAAAACAGCCCTAAACATAGTAGACAATGTTCAATTGACTACTTCAGTTTGTCCATCAGTTTGGGGGTGACAAGTAGTACTAAAAAGCATCTTAGTCCCCAACTTATCCCATAAACATCTCCAAAAGTGGCTAAGAAATTTAGTTTCACGATCTGAAACAATAGTATTTGGCATACCATGTAAGCGAATAATTTCACGAAAGAATAAATCAGCAACATTAACAGCATCATCGCTTTTATGACATGGTATAAAGTGTGCCATTTTCGAGAACCTATCCACGACAACAAATATGCTATCCCTCCCCTTCTTTGTTCGAGGTAAACCTAAAGCAAAGTCCATAGATATATCCTCCCAAGGAACACTAGGTACAGGCAAAGTGATAGAGGCGGGGTGTCCCGATCTTTCGATGAGATGATAACTATCGATTTGGTGAAGATGACTTTGATGATCCGACTACAAACGTGCACGACGTTGCGCCTTAGCAATCGCTAAACCAACTTCGAGAGGTTATTGACCACGCCGGAGCACAATCAACCTGACCACGAAGGTCTATTCCTGCAAGCAATCGAAGAACAAGTAAGAATATGATAAAAGCAATCTGAATATTGTGAGTATATATGAAGTATTGATGAAGGTGGGGATCCGTAAGCGGTCTTGGCCTGGTCGTTGAACACAAACGAAGTACACGAAGTTGCAATGGCTAACTTTTAACTAAACAAATCCCAAGGGAAAAGCTACTAGATGGATCTACTTATATAGGAGCAAGGGGTGGCGGCCTAGAAGGTGGGAGGACGTCCCTAGGCAGCCTTAAACTAACCCTAGGTCGTACAAGGCCAATGGGCCCAAGTGGAGGTGATGCAACACCTTTGGACTTGTTGTTTGACTCGGATTCTGCTGCAACGTCTGATTGTTTCGTCGATATCTCAACGCTCCGGACGAATTTGAAGGTGAATCCAATTGGGCTGGAAAGAGCACAAAATCTAGAATTCAACAAAAAAAGAATCACCCAATTCGGAGTCCGTATGAAAAAGTTGTTGGCGTTTTGAGTCAGGTATGTCTATGCAGTCTGAATCTGAATCCAGAACGTGAGAGACTTGGACTCTATCTTCTCTTGGCCCAAAAGTGACGTGAGAGAATGTTTTGAACAGCACTTAAACATCTCTTTCTCCCTTATCTTCATATGTGAATTGTACAAATATCCCATACACCTGCAATTAGACAAAACACAAAAGTGTGTGAAGTATTTTTGTTCTGGATAACATAAATAGATTATTGAATAGTTTGCAGTAGAAATCACCTGACAAATATGCATGTATGCAATATTTTTGGTCGTATCCAAGGTAGTCATGTCCTCATCATCCTCCCCTTTTTGAAAACAAAGCCGTCCTCGGCGTTGCTTAATCTGAAATGTGGCTAACAGAAGAGACAAGGTATACATGTTGTATATGTATATGTCATCCATTTTTACTTCCCTTGATTTTTGCACATATGACACATGTATACATGAGTAACTTTCATAGATCATAAAATATAAAGCCAAAATATTATCATAAGTAGAAGGCATGAAAATATTGCAACTCAGTTTGCACATATAAGTGAAGCTCTTATTCCTATCAAAAGATTGACAATATTCATCATTAAACCATCCCAACATTGGTGAATAAACCTTACTTGCATCAAATTTACATGCTACAACATGCTTAAATAAGCAAACATGCAGTAAGTCATTGGACACAGAATCATCACCAAGATTAGAGGTCATATCAAAATGATTAAACATTGGTTTTTTTGCATCAATAGTTAATTCAATGGGTGCACTCAAAATTGTTGGTATTTCAGTTGTTTGATCACATGATGCATTCATGATAGTAACATGATTCTCTAAAATAGATGGCGTGCTCAAATCAACAGGTAACTCAACACATGATGTATTTAAGTTAATTAGGGATGCATCATTCTCATGTGAAGTTATATCATCAATACCTTTACTATTACCTTGTCGCAAAGACGTAGCTGATGTCGGTATGGACAATGACAATGTACCATACACTTGAGATGATGTCGCACTCACAATCTGAGGTGTGGCTACTCTAGTAGGTGCAAAGGTGGAGGAATCAACCGATGGTAGCGAGCATGAATTGGAATAGTAGTTGTTGTAGTCACCCAATGCATCCTCCTGTAACTGTCTCTCAAAGGTATAAGCACGAACATACATACCAGTAATGCAATGAGGAATATACCTAAATCTTGCCTGAATATCATGGTTCAAACCACCAAAAAAATCTATTGATTGTATCATCCTCAGATTCTTCTATGTCACAATGATGCATATAAGATTTGAACTCTTGGTAGTAAGCATGAACAGTGTTATTGCCTTGTTTAAATTGTTCATATTTGCGAAGCAATTCACGACGATAGTAAGGAGGGAAAAATTGTTGTCTCATTACATGTTTCAAATCTTTCTAAGTTGTGGGTTAGTTATCAATGTTTTTCTTACAATGCACACTCCACCAAACAGAAGCAAAATCAGTAAATGCTCTAGTGGCAGCTCGTACTCGCTCAAGTTCAGAAAAGTCATGGTAACTAAAAACTTGTTCTACTTCAAGCTCCCAATCTAGATAAATAGCAGGATTAAATCCACCCTCAAATGATGGAAAAGAGATAACCTGACCATGTGCTTGTGTGTGTTGTCCCAACTCTCGTGATGGTGAAGATGTGTTCGTCGTCCAAGAACTTCTTTCTCCGGAACCTGTCATGATTAGTAGAAACAAGAAACAAAATTCGAGAATAATGTTCCTATGAACTACTAGGATGTGGTTGTAACGTGCTCACAGTAAAGCAAATATCAATATCTTACAAGTTCTTACCATGCGACAGGTGGTGACAGGCAACCAACAGTGTCAAATAACTCCGAAGATTGTGTAAAGCGATTGCCAGGGGAACGTACGTATACACGGTGTAGAAATATATGGATCTGGGTTGGCTATATATGGTAGCAAAAGATTAGCAATAATCAATTCAAAGATGCAATGTTGAATAAACGCTCAACGACGGTACTGTGCTGGTCCTAGGCTAGACCGGACTAGAGACGCGAGCCTAGAACACTAATGAGGTCACGGCATAGCACAACTAGCATCAATGAAGGATAAGTAGCTCTGGACAGCAAGATATAAGTGAAGATCACAACGGCAGTAAAGATAATGATGAGTAACAACTGCCAAGCAGGATATATAACAACTCTCTCTCCAACTTTCCTCTTGAAAAGTTTGCTACTAACTCAAACTTTCCAATGCAAAAAGAATCACTCAATTCTGAATTAATATGAGGAGTCAAAGAATTCTAAAACTGGCGTGAAAAACTGGAACAAACTATATGCGCGAACTTCGGAGGGCAAAACGACCTATTTAGAAGCTGATTTTGAGACGCCAAATATTGAACCAGCTTTTGCAACTATTCAGATGCGTCTAGTCGCTAGCTTTAATTTGAGTACTTGTGGAGCCAAAACGGAGTTCATATGAGGAAGTTATGCCTTTTTTACTGAACAGTGCACAAAACATTTTCCTGTCCGAATTCAACTACGAGATTGAGTCTAGATAGGTCCGAATTTTGTTTTTTTTCTCTTCTCTTTTTTTTCTCACACTTTTTTATTTTTCTTTTTTTTTCTCTGACTTTTTTTTCTCTTTTTTTTCATTTTTTTTCTCCCTCTTTCCAAGACAAACTAGATAAGATGCAGATTGGATCAGGCGAAGATGTGAATGACCTCAACTATGATTATGACAACGAACAGTGCGTAACACATGGTGAAAATTGATGGATGGGATGGTGGACAGCGGAAGGGATAATGATGCAGCGGCGGCGTGATTAATGTGAACAGGACTCGAAACTCTAAAGGAACTAGACACTAAGACCAGCAACTCGACACGGCGATGCAACCGATAATTCAATAATGCAAACAATGAAACGAAAAATGCAAAGGCTCAGACTAGCTTGGACAAAGGATGAATAGATCTAACTTTTTTTTGTGGCTTTTTCTTGGACAATAGGTAAGAAAATAAATCTAATCTAGGGAAAACTGGAAATTCTCACCGAGCAACCTGAAAACTGATACCACTTGATAGAGGCGGGGTGTCCCGATCTTTCTATGAGATGATAACTATCGATTTGGTGAAGATGACTTTGATGATCCGACTACAAATGTTCACGACGCTGCGCCTTAGCAATCGCTAAACCAACTTCCAGAGGTTATTGACCACGCCGGAGCACAATCAACCTGACCACGAAGGTCTATTCCTGCAAGCAATCAAAGAACAAGCAAGAATATGATAAAAGCAATCGGAATATTGTGAGTATATATGAAGTATTGATGAAGGTGGGGATCCGTAAGCGGTCTTGGTCTGGTCGTTGAACCCAGACGAAGTACACGAAGTTGCAATGGCTAACTTTTAACTAAACAAATCCCAAGGGAAAAGCTACTAGATGGATCTACTTATATAGGAGCAAGGGGTGGCGGCCTAGGAGGTGGGAGGACGTCCCAAGGCAGCCTAAAACTAACCCTAGGTCGTACAAGGCCAATGGGCCCAAGTGGAGGTGATGCAACACCTTTGGACTTGTTGTTTGACTCGGATTCTGCTACAACGTCTGATTGTTTCGTCGATATCTCAACGCTCCGGACGAATTTGAAGGTGAATCCAATTGGGCTGGAAAGAGCACAAAATCTAGAATCCAACAAAAAAAAGAATCACCCAATTCGGAGTCCGTATGAAAAAGTTGTTGGCGTTTTGAGTCAGGTATGTCTGTGCAGTCTGAATCTGAATCCAGAACGTGAGAGACTTGGACTCTATCTTCTCTTGGCCCAAAAGTGACGTGAGAGAACGTTTTGAACAGCACTTAAACATCTCTTTCTCCCTTATCTTCATATGTGAATTGTACAAATATCCCATACACCTGCAATTAGACAAAACACAAAAGTGTGTGAAGTATTTTTGTTCTGGATAACATAAATAGATTATTGAATAGTTTGCACTAGAAATCACCTGACAAATATGCATGTATGCAATATTTTTGGTCGTATCCAAGGTAGTCATGTCCTCATCACAAATGCATATATAAACCATGAGGATTGAGTCGTGACTTAGCTCTTTGACATGTAGTGCGGCGAGCAACAAAACGCTCAGCATCCCGTCTCATCTTTGGCCAAAAGAAATGTGTAGCAAATATATCCTCCGTCTTCTTGACGCCAAAGTGTTCCATTAATCCTCCTCCATGCGCCTCCTGCAACAACAAAAGACGAACGGAGCTAGCTGGAATGCATAGCTTGTTAGCACGAAACACAAATCCATCGTTAAGAACGAACTTGTTCCAAGTTCTCCCTTCCTTACAATTCTGCAATACATCTTTAAATTCAGCATCATGAACATATTGATCTTTGATGGTCTCCAAACCGAATATTTTAAAGTCAAGTTGTGAAAGCATAGTATAACGATGAGATAAGGCATCAGCAATAACATTTTCTTTACCCTTCTTGTGTTTAATGACATAAGGGAAAGTCTCAATGAATTCAACCCATTTAGCATGTCTACGGTTCAGTTTTGCTTGACTTTTAATGTGTTTCAAAGATTTATGATCGGAATGTATAACAAATTCCTTGGGCCATAATTAATGTTGCCATGTTTCTAAGGTCCGAACAAGAGCATATAATTCTTTATCATAAGTAGAATAGTTCAGACTAGGCCCACTCAATTTTTCAGAAAAGTATGCAACAGGTTTTCCATCTTGTAATAACACACCTCCTAATCCAATTCCACTAGCATCACATTCAAGCTTAAAAGTCTTATTGAAATTAGGAAGTTGGAGTAAAGGAGCATGTGTCAACTTATCTTTCAATACCGTGAAGGCTTCTTCCTGTGCGGTACCCCAAACAAAAGGCACATCCTTCTTTGTAAGCTCGTTGAGAGGTGCAGCAATGGTGCTGAAATCTCTCACAAAACGCCTATAGAAACCAGCGAGGCCAAGGAAACTCCTCACTTGTGTGACCGTTTTGGGCTGCGGCCAACTCTCAATAGCTTCAATCTTGGCTTTATCAACTTCAATTCCCTGTGGAGTAACAACATAGCCAAGAAAAGATACTCGGTCGGTGCAAAAGGTGCACTTTCCAAGGTTTCCAAACAAACGTGCATCACGTAGAGCAATAAAAACAGCACGTAAATGTTCCAAATGTTCCTCCAAAGATTTGCTATAAATCAATATGTCATCAAAGTAAACTACCACAAATCGTCCAATGAAAGCACGTAAAACTTCGTTCATTAACCTCATGAAAGTACTAGGTGCATTAGTTAACCCAAAAGGCATGACTAACCACTCATATAATCCAAACTTAGTTTTAAATGCTGTTTTCCATTCATCACCCAATTTCATACGAATTTGATGGTATCCACTACGCAAATCAACTTTGGAGAATATTGTAGAGCCACTCAATTCATCAAGCATATCATCTAGCCTAGGAATAGGATGACGATAACGAATAGTAATATTATTAATGCCTCTACAATCAACGCACATACGCGACGTACCATCCTTTTTCGGCACTAAAATGATAGGAACAGCACAAGGACTAAGGGATTCGCGTATATAACCTTTGTCGAGCAGTTCTTGTACTTGACGCATAATCTCCTTCGTCTCCTCTGGATTGGTACGGTATGGTGCACGGTTGGGTAGCGAAGCACCGGGAATTAAGTCAATTTGATGCTCAATCCCTCGAATAGGTGGTAATCCCGGTGGCACGTCTTGTGGAAAGACGTCAGCGAACTCCTGCAAAATGTTAGTGACAGCAGGGGGCAAAGAGGAAGGCACGTCCTCGAATGAAAATAATGCCTCTTTGCACACAAAAGCATAGCAAACAGATTTGCTGAAATCTAGCTCATCAATATCAGATTTGGTGGCAAGTAAACATGCACTTTTCAATTTAATTTCAGAAACAACAGTAGATGGTTTATTATTAGGCTTCATTTGGTGCTCAAATTCTTTTGCCACAATCTGATTTTCACTCTTATTTGTCTCCTGTTTTGCTTTATTAGCTCTATTAATATCATCTTTCAAAATGGAATCAGGAGTCATAGGAAGCAAAGTAATATTTTTATCGTTATGAACAAGAGTATACTGATTGTTTCTACCATGGTGTACAGAATTTTTATCAAATTGCCATGGTCTACCAAGTAATAAGGAACATGCTTGCATAGGTACCACATCACAATCAACATAATCAGCATATGTAGAGATACTAAAATGCACACGAACAGTATGTGTTACCTTAACCTTCCCGCTGTTGTTGAACCATTGGATGTAGTAAGGATGTGGATGTGGTGTTGTGGTGAGAGATAGCTTCTCCACCATCTCCATGCTAGCCAAGTTATTGCAGCTCCCTCCATCTATGATCACGCGAACAGAACGTTCCTTCACAACTCCCTTTGTATGGAACAAATTATGCCTCTGATTTTGCTCAGCTTGTGTAACCTGCACACTCAAAACACATTGAGCAACTAAACATTCATACCTGTCAGCATCTTCAGGAGCCATGTATTGCGTCTCATGATCAGAATCGTCTCCACCGTGTTCTTCACGTGTAATAAGAGCCAAAGTCTCCTCATCATATTCACCAGCGAACTCATACCCACCATCCTCAGTAACAATCATCACACGCTTAGATGGGCATTCTCTCGCATAATGACCTCCACCCTTGCAACATCGACAAATAATATCATGTGTTTGCCCTGTTGATGCCATGGATGAAGAAGAGCTCTTTGCAGGCCCAAAAGGTGTGCTCTTGGCAGATAGTGGTGATTGTGCCTGCTTTATTGTATCACGGTTGGAGGTGGCAGCCGACGGAGGCGCCGGTGTAGCAGAACGTGTGGAAGTAGATGATGCACGTGGTGTCCATGATGAAGGTCGACCTGCAGAAAAGTTAGTCCGCGCCAATGCCTGTCGATCCTGCACTTCACGTTCAGCTTTACAAGCAAGATGGAATAAACGAGTGATATTAGTATACTCCTTATACTCTAGAATCGTCTGAATCTCTATTTAATCCACCGATAAAACATGCAAGCATAGCTTCATTCTCCTCAACAATACCACATCTAATCATGCCAGTTTGTAATTCCTGATAATATTCTTCTACAGAATTTTTTCCCTGTCTTAAGCGCTGCAATTTTTGAAGTAATTCACGTTGATAATATGGTGGAACCCAACGAGTACGCATAGCAGTTTTCAAAGCAGCCCAAGTAGCCGGAATAGGATATAATCTACAATGCTCAGACCACCAAACACATGCAAAACTAGTGAATGCACAAACAGCAGCAGGAACACGTCTCTCCTCGGGATATTGTAAACATGTAAATCGTTGTTCAGTTTCTAACTCCCAAGTAAGATATATATCAGGAACATATCTACCCTCAAATGGTGGAATATTCAATTTTAGTTTAGGGAGATGGTCATGATCTCGTACCTGAGGGTGAGCCCTACCATTGCCATTATTTGCATGTGGACGACCTGGTGGTTGTTGTGCTGGTGGTGGCACGTAGTTCTGATTTTGATCAACCTCATCCTCATAATTTCCCACATAATCATCCTCCTCCACATCAGCAGTAGGAGCCACAGAAGTATCAACAGCAGCACCAGCAGTTTGGCCCAACTGAAGAGGGGCACGGCTCGCTCGGCGGAGGGCTGTTTCCCGACGTGGAGGTAGTCGATGTTGTTGCTGTTGTTGCAGAGGTGCGGCAGGAGCATCCGGTGGTGGTGGTGGAAAACGCGAAAGCAATTCAGCAAACTTGTTATCGAGCTTTGTTTCAAACGTCTTCTCCATGCCATCTATCTTCTCCATGGCCTCTTCAAATCTGTTTATCACATCTTGCACCTGTCCACTCATCATTTGCTGAAACGTATCATGAAGCTCCTTGTTCGTCAAGTTCTCCCAGTCAGTCTCGTCGGCTTGTGAACCTGGCATGGTTAGCAGCAATAGAAACACACAAGAATATGATCCTACAGACTACTAACAAGTGGTGGTGGTGGCGGGTGTCACAAATCCGTCAAGCAAATCTCAAATTCTTACTAGTTCTTACCCAGCAGCAGGCGGTGATCGGCAACCGTTGTAGTCAAAACTCTCAAAAGCTTGGATAGAGCGATTGCCAGGGAGAGTCAAACGCACGACGTAGATGTATGTGGAGCCGGGAAGGCTTATAGTATGGTAGCAAAAAGGGTCAGCAATAATCAATTCAGAGATGCAAAGTTGAATAAACGCTCAACAACGGTACTGTGCTGGTCCTAGGCTAGACCGTGCTAGAGACGCGAGCCTAGAACACTAACAAAATCACGGCACTGCACGTAAATAAGGGAAAAGCACACTCTGGAACTCTTTTTTTTTCGCTCTTTTTTTTTGCGCTCCTCTTTTTTTTGCGAAAAACCACTATAATGGCGAGTGTCTCAAAACTCTTCCCTCGTCAAACTGATAGGATGGGCACGGAATTTTTTTTTCACTTTTTCCGGAAATCAGGGCAGCGACGACGAAAAAGTGCGACAAAAAATCACTATGATGGCACGTGGCTCAAAAGACTCAGAAAAGCCTAAAAATAGGATAGGGAAAAAAATTTGCCCGTGAAAATTTTGGCCTAAAAACTGCCCGGGGGTCTCCAGACTCGTTTTTTTCTTCTTTTTTTTTCAGAGACCTACGCAGGCAAGGAAACACGAATCAGAATTTAGATTGATCTCAAGAACAAACCTAATATGAGAAGAACTCGGATTGGTGGTGGATATATGGTTGTGGTATATGGCAGCGGTGGTGATATATGGTAGTGGTGGTGGTATATGGATACAGACTGGTGGTGGTATATGGATATGGATTCAGAGCGGTTGCGGATAAGCAAAAGTGGTAGATGGGCGATCATGATGGTGCGGCGGCGGCGTGACAACTTATGACCAGAACTCGAAACTCTAAAAGACTAGACTCTAAGACCAGCAACTTGACACGATGATGCAACCGCAAATTCAACAAAGCAAAAACCCTAAAAAGATTATGCAAAGGCTCAGATTGGTTCGGATATGATGAACTAACCCTAATTTTTTTTTCTGGCTTTTTTGTGGACTGTAGGTATGAAGAACAAACTCGATCTAATCTACGAAAAACTGTAAAATCTCACCGAGCAACCTGGAAATCTGATACCACTTGATAGAGGCTAAGGTGTCCCGATGTTTCGATGAGATGGTGGCTATCGTTTTCTGTGGGAGTCGACCTTGACGATCCGACTACGAACGTGCGAGACGTCGCGCCTTAGCAATCGCTAAACCAACTTCCGAGGGTTATTGACCACGCCGGAGCACGATCAACCTGACCACGAGGGTCTGTTTGATGCGAGCAAACGAAGAACAAGCAAGAAACTGAGATTGCAATCGGGATATTGCGAATATAAGATGAAAGCTTTATTGATCAAGGTGGGGTTCTGTGACGTCTTGGTCTGGTCGTTGGACACAAACGAAGTACGCGAAGTTGCAGCTATGGCGAACTTTTAATCTAAACAAAACCCAAAGTCTAAACGACGCCCTAAGGGCTGTATATATGGAGGAAGAGGGGGGAATTTCGTGGCCCTTGAGGGTGGGGTCTGAAACCAACCCTAACTCTTGTTTCCCCACACATACGGACTCTAAAAATAGCCTATACTTAAGTATTTCGAAATTACATGGGCCTGGCCCATTAATAAGGTGACGCAGCTCCTAGAATAGCCTATGGACGAATATTATGAAGTGGCATCTTGTATATTTCGTCCAAGGCTTCATGCACTCCTTATGGCGGCTTCAAAGTCCTGAAATCATCACTTGTAACTCCGTTCTTGATCCCCTTGCGCATGCCATCAACTCCATGCGTGTTCTTGCTCCAATGTTCATCCTTCTCCAAGCTAGGCCCTTCATTTGTAAGGAAAACAAATGTATCCAATTTAGGCAGCATCATAATCTCATGAACATTATAATCATTACCAAGAAACAAAAGTACCTGGTAATTTAATTGGCGTGCGCGAGCTCTAGTAATTGGGCCAGTATATGTAATAGTAGGGGCTGTGGGTGTAACAATGGTATTGATGTCCTCATCATCTTGATAGAGGATAAGGTGTCCCGATGTTTCGATGAGATGGTGGCTATCATTTTCTGTGGGAGTCGACCTGGACGATCCGACTACGAACGTGCGAGACGTCGCGCCTTAGCAATCGCTAAACCAACTTCCGAGGGTTATTGACCACGCCGGAGCACGATCAACCTGACCACGAGGGTCTATTTCCTGCGAGCAAATGAAGAACAAGCAAGAAACTGAGATTGCAATCGGGATATTGCGAATATAAGATGAAAGCTTTATTGATCAAGGTGGGGTTCTGTGACGTCTTGGTCTGGTCGTTGGACACAAACGAATTACGCGAAGTTGCAGCTATGGCGAACTTTTAATCTAAACAAAACCCAAAGTCTAAACGACGCCCTAAGGGTTGTATATATGGAGGAAGAGGGGGGGAATTTCGTGGCCCTTGAGGGTGGGGTCCGAAACCAACCCTAACTCTTGTTTCCCCACACATACAGACTCTAAAAATAGCCTATACTTAAGTATTTCGAAATTACATGGGCCTGGCCCATTAATAAGGTGACGCAGCTCCTAGAATAGCCTATGGACGAATATTATGAAGTGGCATCTTGTATATTTCGTCCAAGGCTTCATGCACTCCTTATGGCGGCTTCAAAGTCCTGAAATCATCACTTGTAACTCCGTTCTTGATCCCCTTGCGCATGCCATCAACTCCATGCGTGTTCTTGCTCCAATGTTCATCCTTCTCCAAGCTAGGCCCTTCATTTGTAAGCAAAACAAATGTATCCAATTTAGGCAGCATCATAATCTCATGAACATTATAATCATTACCAAGAAACGACAGTACCTGGTAATTTAATTGGCGTGCGCGAGCTCTAGTAATTGGTCCAGTATATGTAATAGTAGGGGCTGTGGGTGTACCAATGGTATTGATGTCCTCATCATCTTGATAGAGGATAAGGTGTCCCGATGTTTCGATGAGATGGTGGCTATCATTTTCTGTGGGTGTCGACCTGGACGATCCGACTACGAACGTGCGAGACGTCGCGCCTTAGCAATCGCTAAACCAACTTCCGAGGGTTATTGACCATGCCGGAGCATGATCAACCTGACCACGAGGGTCTGTTTGATGCGAGCAAATGAAGAACAAGCAAGAAACTGAGATTGCAATCGGGATATTGCGAATATAAGATGAAAGCTTTATTGATCAAGGTGGGATTCTGTGACGTCTTGGTCTGGTCGTTGGACACAAACGAAGTACGCGAAGTTGCAGCTATGGCGAACTTTTAATCTAAACAAAACCCAAAGTCTAAACGACGCCCTAAGGGCTGTATATATGGAGGAAGAGGGGGGGGGGAATTTCGTGGCCCTTGAGGGTGGGGTCCGAAACCAACCCTAACTCTTGTTTCCCCACACATACGGACTCTAAAAATAGCCTATACTTAAGTATTTCGAAATTACATGGGCCTGGCCCATTAATAAGGTGACGCGGCTCCTAGAATAACCTATGGACGAATATTATGAAGTGGCATCTTGTATATTTCGTCTAAGGCTTCATGCACTCCTTATGGCGGCTTCAAAGTCCTGAAATCATCACTTGTAACTCCGTTCTTGATCCCCTTGCGCATGCCATCAACTCCATGCGTGTTCTTGCTCCAATGTTCATCCTTCTCCAAGCTAGGCCCTTCATTTGTAAGCAAAACAAATGTATCCAATTTAGGCAGCATCGTAATCTCATGAACATTATAATCATTACCAAGAAACGAAAGTACCTGGTAATTTAATTGGCGTGCGCGAGCTCTAGTAATTGGTCCAGTATATGTAATAGTAGGGGCTGTGGGTGTAACAATGGTATTGATGTCCTCATCATCTTGATAGAGGATAAGGTGTCCCGATGTTTCGATGAGATGGTGGCTATCATTTTCTGTGGGTGTCGACCTGGACGATCCGACTACGAACGTGCGAGACGTCGCGCCTTAGCAATCGCTAAACCAACTTCCGAGGGTTATTGACCACGCCGGAGCACGATCAACCTGACCACGAGGGTCTGTTTCCTGCGAGCAAATGAAGAACAAGCAAGAAACTGAGATTGCAATCGGGATATTGCGAATATAAGATGAAAGCTTTATTGATCAAGGTGGGGTTCTGTGACGTCTTGGTCTGGTCGTTGGACACAAACGAAGTACGCGAAGTTGCAGCTATGGCGAACTTTTAATCTAAACAAAACCCAAAGTCTAAACGACGCCCTAAGGGCTGTATATATGGAGGAAGAGGGGGGGAATTTCGTGGCCCTTGAGTGTGGGGTCCGAAACCAACCCTAACTCTTGTTTCGCCACACATACGGACTCTAAAAATAGCCTATACTTAAGTATTTCGAAATTACATGGGCCTGGCCCATTAATAAGGTGACGCAGCTCCTAGAATAGCCTATGGACGAATATTATGAAGTGGCATCTTGTATATTTCGTCCAAGGCTTCATGCACTCCTTATGGCGGCTTCGAAGTCCTGAAATCATCACTTGTAACTCCGTTCTTGATCCCGTTGCGCATGCCATCAACTCCATGCGTGTTCTTGCTCCAATGTTCATCCTTCTCCAAGCTAGGCCCTTCATTTGTAAGCAAAACAAATGTATCCAATTTAGGCAGCATCATAATCTCATGAACATTAGAATCATTACCAAGAAACGAAAGTACCTGGTAATTTAATTGGCGTGCGCGAGCTCTAGTAATTGGTCCAGTATATGTAACAGTAGGGGCTGTGGGTGTAATAATGGTATTGATGTGCTCATCATCTCTATAGAGGCTAAGGTGTCCCGATGTTTCGATGAGATGGTGGCTATTGTTTTCTGTGGGAGTCGACCTTGACGATCCGACTACGAACGTGCGAGACGTCGCGCCTTAGAAATCGCTAAACCAACTTCCGAGGGTTATTGACCACGCCAGAGCACGATCAACCTGACCACGAGGGTTTGTTTCCTGCGAGCAAACGAAGAACAAGCAAGAAACTGAGATTGCAATCGGGATATTGCGAATATAAGATGAAAGCTTTATTGATCAAGGTGGGGTTCTGTGACGTCTTGGTCTGGTCGTTGGACACAAACGAAGTACGCGAAGTTGCAGCTATGGCGAACTTTTAATCTAAACAAAACCCAAAGTCTAAACGACGCCCTAAGGGCTGTATATATGGAGGAAGAGGGGGGGGGGATTTCGGGGCCCTTGAGGGTGGGGTCCGAAACCAACCCTAACTCTTGTTTCCCCACACATACGGACTCTAAAAATAGCCTATACTTAAGTATTTCGAAATTACATGGGCCTGGCCCATTAATAAGGTGACGCAGCTCCTAGAATAGCCTATGGACGAATATTATGAAGTGGCATCTTGTATATTTCGTCCAAGGCTTCATGCACTCCTTATGGCGGCTTCAAAGTCCTGAAATCATCACTTGTAACTCCGTTCTTGATCCCCTTGCGCATGCCATCAACTCCATGCGTGTTCTTTCTCCAATGTTCATCCTTCTCCAAGCTAGGCCCTTCATTTGTTAGCAAAACAAATGTATCCAATTTAGGCAGCATCATAATCTCATGAACATTAGAATCATTACCAAGAAACGAAAGTACCTGGTAATTTAATTGGCGTGCGCGAGCTCTAGTAATTGGTCCAGTATATGTAACAGTAGGGGCTGTGGGTGTAACAATGGTATTGATGTCCTCATCATCTTGATAGAGGCTAAGGTGTCCCGATGTTTCGATGAGATGGTGGCTATCGTTTTCTGTGGGAGTCGACCTTGACGATCCGACTACGAACGTGCGAGACGTCGCGCCTTAGCAATCACTAAACCAACTTCCGAGGGTTATTGACCACGCCGTAGCACGATCAACCTGACCACGAGGGTCTGTTTCCTGCGAGCAAATGAAGAACAAGCAAGAAACTGAGATTGCAATCGGGATATTGCGAATATAAGATGAAAGCTTTATTGATCAAGGTGGGGTTCTGTGACGTCTTGATCTGGTCGTTGGACACAAACGAAGTACGCGAAGTTGCAGCTATGGCGAACTTTTAATCTAAACAAAACCCAAAGTCTAAACGACGCCCTAAGGGCTGTATATATGGAGGAAGAGGGGGGAATTTCGTGGCCCTTGAGGGTGGGGTCCGAAACCAACCCTAACTCTTGTTTCCGCACACATACGGACTCTAAAAATAGCCTATACTTAAGTATTTCGAAATTACATGGGCCTGGCCCATTAATAAGGTGACGCAGCGCCTAGAATAGCCTATGGACGAATATTATGAAGTGGCATCTTGTATATTTCGTCCAAGGCTTCATGCACTCCTTATGGCGGCTTCAAAGTCCTGAAATCATCACTTGTAACTCCGTTCTTGATCCCCTTGCGCATGCCATCAACTCCATGCGTGTTCTTGCTCCAATGTTCATCCTTCTTGAAGCTAGGCCCTTCATTTGTAAGCAAAACAAATGTATCCAATTTAGGCAGCATCATAATCTCATGAACATTAGAATCATTACCAAGAAACGAAAGTACCTGGTAATTTAATTAGCGTGCGCGAGCTCTAGTAATTGGTCCAGTATATGTAACAGTAGGGGTTGTGGGTGTAACAATGGTATTGATGTCCTCATCATCTTGATGGAGGCTAAGGTGTCCCGATGTTTTGATGAGATGGTGGCTATCGTTTTCTGTGGGAGTCGACCTTGACGATCCGACTACGAACGTGCGAGACGTCGCGCCTTAGCAATCGCTAAACCAACTTCCGATGGTTATTGACCACGCCGGAGCACGATCAACCTGACCACGAGGGTCTGTTTCCTGCGAGCAAACGAAGAACAAGCAAGAAACTGAGATTGCAATCGGGATATTGCGAATATAAGATGAAAGCTTTATTGATCAAGGTGGGGTTCTATGACGTCTTGGTCTGGTCGTTGGACACAAGCGAAGTACGCGAAGTTGCAGCTTTGGCGAACTTTTAATCTAAACAAAACCCAAAGTCTAAACGACGCCCTAAGGGCTGTATATATGGAGGAAGAGGGGGGGAATTTTGTGGCCCTTGAGGGTGGGGTTCGAAACCAACCCTAACTCTTGTTTCTCCACACATACGGACTCTAAAAATAGGCTATACTTAAGTATTTCGAAATTACATGGGCCTGGCCCATTAATAAGGTGACGCAGCTCCTAGAATAGCCTATGGACGAATATTATGAAGTGGCATCTTGTATATTTCGTCCAAGGCTTCATGCACTCCTTATGGCGGCTTCAAAGTCCTGAAATCATCACTTGTAACTCCGTTCTTGATCCCCTTGCGCATGCCATCAACTCCATGCGTGTTCTTGCTCCAATGTTCATCCTTCTCGAAGCTAGGCCCTTCATTTGTAAGCAAAACAAATGTATCCAATTTAGGCAGCATCATAATCTCATGAACATTAGAATCATTACCAAGAAACGAAAGTACCTGGTAATTTAATTGGCGTGCGCGAGCTCTAGTAATTGGTCCAGTATATGTAACAGTAGGGGCTGTGGGTGTAACAATGGTATTGATGTCCTCATCATCTTGATAGAGGCTAAGGTGTCCCGATGTTTCGATGAGATGGTGGCTATCGTTTTCTGTGGTAGTCGACCTTGACGATCCGACTACGAACGTGCGAGACGTCGCGCCTTAGCAATCGCTAAACCAACTTCCGAGGGTTATTGACCACGCCAGAGCACGATCAACCTGACCACGAGGGTCTGTTTCCTGCGAGCAAACGAAGAACAAGCAAGAAACTGAGATTGCAATCGGGATATTGCGAATATAAGATGAAAGCTTTATTGATCAATGTGGGGTTCTGTGACGTCTTGGTCTGGTCGTTGGACACAAACGAAGTACGCGAAGTTGCAGCTATGGTGAACTTTTAATCTAAACAAAACCCAAAGTCTAAACGACGCCCTAAGTGCTGTATATATGGAGGAAGAGGGGGGGAATTTCGTGGCCCTTGAGGGTGGGGTCCGAAACCAACCCTAACTCTTGTTTCCCCACACATACGGACTCTAAAAATAGCCTATACTTAAGTATTTCGAAATTACATGGGCCTGGCCCATTAATTAGGTGACGCAGCTCCTAGAATAGACTATGGACGAATATTATGAAGTGGCATCTTGTATATTTCGTCCAAGGCTTCATGCACTCCTTATGGCGGCTTCAAAGTCCTGAAATCATAACTTGTAACTCCGTTCTTGATCCCCTTGCGCATGCCATCAACTCCATGCGTGTTCTTGCTCCAATGTTCATCCTTCTCCAAGCTAGACCCTTCATTTGTAAGCAAAATAAATGCATCCAATTTAGGCAGCATCATAATCTCATGAACATTACAATCATTACCAAGAAATGAAAGTACCTGGTAATTTAATTGGCGTGCGCGAGCTCTAGTAATTGGTCCAGTATATGTAACAGTAGGGGCTGTGGGTGTAACAATGGTATTGATGTCCTCATCATCTTGATAGAGGCTAAGGTGTCCCGATGTTTCGATGAGATGGTGGCTATCGTTTTCTGTGGTAGTCGACCTTGACGATCCGACTACGAACGTGCGAGACGTCGCGCCTTAGAAATCGCTAAACCAACTTCCGAGGGTTATTGACCACGCCAGAGCACGATCAACCTGACCACGAGGGTCTGTTTCCTGCGAGCAAACGAAGAACAAGCAAGAAACTGAGATTGCAATCGGGATATTGCGAATATATGATGAAAGCTTTATTGATCAATGTGGGGTTCTGTGACGTCTTGGTCTGGTCGTTGGACACAAACGAAGTACGCGAAGTTGCAGCTATGGCGAACTTTTAATCTAAACAAAACCCAAAGTCTAAACGACGCCCTAAGGGCTGTATATATGGAGGAAGAGGGGGGAATTTCGTGGCCCTTGAGGGTGGGGTCCGAAACCAACCCTAACTCTTGTTTCCCCACACATACAGACTCTAAAAATAGCCTATACTTAAGTATTTCGAAATTACATGGGCCTGACCCATTAATAAGGTGACGCAGCTCCTAGAATAGCCTATGGACGAATATTATGAAGTGGCATCTTGTATATTTCGTCCAAGGCTTCATGCACTCCTTATGGCGGCTTCAAAGTCCTGAAATCATCACTTGTAACTCCGTTCTTGATCCCCTTGTGCATGCCATCAACTCCATGCGTGTTCTTGCTCCAATGTTCATCCTTCTCCAAGCTAGGCCCTTCATTTGTAAGCAAAACAAATGTATTCAATTTAGGCAGCATCATAATCTCATGAACATTAGAATCATTACCAGGACACGAAAGTACCTGGTAATTTAATTGACGTGCGCGAGCTCTAGTAATTGGTCTAGTATATGTAACAGTAGGGGCTGTGGGTGTAACAATGGTATTGATGTCCTCATCATCTCTATAGGGGCTAATGTGTCCCGATGTTTCGATGAGATGGTGGCTATCGTTTTCTGTGGGAGTCGACCTTGACGATCCAACTACGAACGTGCGAGACGTCGCGCCTTAGCAATCGCTAAACCAACTTCCGAGGTTTATTGACCACGCCAGAGCACGATCAACCTGACCACGAGGGTTTGTTTCCTGCGAGCAAACGAAGAACAAGCAAGAAACTGAGATTGCAATTTGGATATTGCGAATATAAGATTAAATCTTTATTGATCAAGGTGGGGTTCTGTGACGTCTTGGTCTGGTCGTTGGACACAAATGAAGTACGCGAAGTTGCAGCTATGGCGAACTTTTAATCTAAACAAAACCCAAAGTCTAAACGACGCCCTAAGGGCTGTATATATGGAGGAAGAGGGGGGAATTTCGTGGCCCTTGAGGGTGGGGTCCGAAACCAACCCTATCTCTTGTTTCCCCACACATACGGACTCTAAAAATAGCCTATACTTAAGTATTTCGAAATTACATGGGCCTGGCCCATTAATAAGGTGACGCAGCACCTAGAATAGCCTATGGACGAATATTATGAAGTGGCATCTTGTATATTTCGTCCAAGGCTTCATGCACTCCTTATGGCGGCTTCAAAGTCCTGAAATCATCACTTGTAACTCCGTTCTTGATCCCCTTGCGCATGCCATCAACTCCATGCGTGTTCTTGCTCCAATGTTCATCCTTCTCCAAGCTAGGCCCTTCATTTGTAAGCAAAACAAATGTATCCAATTTAGGCAGCATCATAATCTCATGAACATTAGAATCATTACCAAGAAACGAAAGTACCTGGTAATTTAATTGGCGTGCGCGAGCTCTAGTAATTGGTCCAGTATATGTAACAGTAGGGGCTGTGGGTGTAACAATGGTATTGATGTCCTCATCATCCTCCCCTTCTTGAAATGAAGTCGTCCTCGACGGAAGCGCATCTTCCTCACCCAAATAAGGCTTCAAATCTGCAATGTTAAAAGTGGGACTAACCCCAAAATCTACAGGTAGCTCAAGTTTATATGCATTATCATTTATTTTCTCTAACACCTTAAAAGGACCATCAGCACGTGGCATTAGCTTTGATTTGCGCAGATTAGGAAATCTATCTTTACGCAAATGTAACCAAACAAGATCTCCAGGCGCAAACACAACATGTTTTCTACCCTTATCTCCAGCAAGTTTATATTTAGCATTCATACGCTCAATGTTTTCCTTAGTTAACTCATGCATTTTTAAAATCAATTCAGAACGTTCTTTAGCATCAAAATTAACCTTCTCTGAAGATGGAAGAGGCAACAAATCAATAGGTGCACGAGGTAGGAAACCATACACAATTTCAAAAGGGCACATCTTAGTAGTAGAATGCAATGAACGATTATAAGCAAATTCAATATGAGGCAAGCATTCTTCCCACATTTTCTTGTTATTCTTCAAAACAGCCCTAAGCATAGTAGACAATGTTCTATTGACTACTTCAGTTTGTCCATCAGTTTGGGGGTGACAAGTAGTACTAAAAAGCAGCTTAGTCCCCAACTTAGCCCATAAACATCTCCAAAAGTGGCTAAGAAATTTAGTATCACGATCTGAAACAATAGTATTTGGCACACCATGTAAGCGAATAATTTCACGAAAGAACAAATCAGCAACATTAACAGCATCATCGCTTTTATGACATGGTATAAAGTGTGCCATTTTCGAGAACCTATCCACGACAACAAATATGCTATCCCTCCCCTTCTTTGTTCGAGGTAAACCTAAAACAAAGTCCATAGATATATCCTCCCAAGGAACACTAGGTACAGGCAAAGGCATATATAAACCATGAGGATTGAGTCGTGACTTAGCTCTTTGACATGTAGTGCAGCGAGCAACAAAACGCTCAACATCCCGTCTCATCTTTGGCCAAAAGAAATGTGTAGCAAGTATATCCTCCGTCTTCTTGACGCCAAAGTGTCCCATTAATCCTCCTCCATGCGCCTCCTGCAACAACAAAAGACGAACGGAGCTAGCTGGAATGCATAGCTTGTTAGCACGAAACACAAATCCATCGTTAAGAACGAACTTGTTCCAAGTTCTCCCTTCCTTACAATTCTGCAATACATCTTTAAATTCAGCATCATGAACATATTGATCTTTGATGGTCTCCAAACCAAATATTTTAAAGTCAAGTTGTGAAAGCATAGTATAACGACGAGACAAGGCATCAGCAATAACATTTTCTTTACCCTTCTTGTGTTTAATGACATAAGGGAAAGTCTCAATGAATTCAACCCATTTAGCATGTCTACGGTTCAGTTTTGCTTGACTTTTAATGTGTTTCAAAGATTCATGATCAGAATGTATAACAAATTCCTTGGGCCATAAATAATGTTGCCATGTTTCTAAGGTCCGAACAAGAGCATATAATTCTTTATCATAAGTAGAATAGTTCAGACTAGGCCCACTCAATTTTTCAGAAAAGTATGCAACAGGTTTTCCATCTTGTAATAACACACCTCCTAATCCAATTCCACTAGCATCACATTCAAGCTCAAAAGTCTTATTGAAATTAGGAAGTTGGAGTAAAGGAGCATGTGTCAACTTATCTTTCAATACCGTGAAGGCTTCTTCCTGTGCGGTACCCCAAACAAAAGGCACATCCTTCTTTGTAAGCTCGTTGAGAGGTGCAGCAATGGTGCTGAAATCTCTCACAAAACGCCTATAGAAACCAGCGAGGCCAAGGAAACTCCTCACTTGTGTGACCGTTTTGGGCTGCGGCCAACTCTCAATAGCTTCAATCTTGGCTTTATCAACTTCAATTCCCTGTGGAGTAACAACATAGCCAAGAAAAGATACTCGGTCGGTGCAAAAGGTGCACTTTCCAAGGTTTCCAAACAAACGTGCATCACGTAGAGCAATAAAAACAGCACGTAAATGTTCCAAATGTTCCTCCAAAGATTTGCTATAAATCAATATGTCATCAAAGTAAACTACCACAAATCGTCCAATGAAAGCACGTAAAACTTCGTTCATTAACCTCATGAAAGTACTAGGTGCATTAGTTAACCCAAAAGGCATGACTAACCACTCATATAATCCAAACTTAGTTTTAAATGCTGTTTTCCATTCATCACCCAATTTCATACGAATTTGATGGTATCCACTACGCAAATCAACTTTGGAGAATATTGTAGAGCCACTCAATTCATCAAGCATATCATCTAGCCTAGGAATAGGATGACGATAACGAATAGTAATATTATTAATGCCTCTACAATCAACGCACATACGCGACGTACCATCCTTTTTCGGCACTAAAATGATAGGAACAGCACAAGGACTAAGGGATTCGCGTATATAACCTTTGTCGAGCAGTTCTTGTACTTGACGCATAATCTCCTTCGTCTCCTCTGGATTGGTACGGTATGGTGCACGGTTGGGTAGCGAAGCACCGGGAATTAAGTCAATTTGATGCTCAATCCCTCGAATAGGTGGTAATCCCGGTGGCACGTCTTGTGGAAAGACGTCAGCGAACTCCTGCAAAATGTTAGTGACAGCAGGGGGCAAAGAGGAAGGCACGTCCTCGAATGAAAATAATGCCTCTTTGCACACAAAAGCATAGCAAACAGATTTGCTAAAATCTAGCTCATCAATATCAGATTTGGTGGCAAGTAAACATGCACTTTTCAATTTAATTTCAGAAACAACAGTAGATGGTTTATTATTAGGCTTCATTTGGTGCTCAAATTCTTTTGCCACAATCTGATTTTCACTCTTATTTGTCTCCTGTTTTGCTTTATTAGCTCTATTAATATCATCTTTCAAAATGGAATCAGGAGTCATAGGAAGCAAAGTAATATTTTTATCGTTATGAACAAGAGTATACTGATTGTTTCTACCATGGTGTACAGAATTTTTATCAAATTGCCATGGTCTACCAAGTAATAAGGAACATGCTTGCATAGGTACCACATCACAATCAACATAATCAGCATATGTAGAGATACTAAAATGCACACGAACAGTACGTGTTACCTTAACCTTGCCGCTGTTGTTGAACCATTGGATGTAGTAAGGATGTGGATGTGGTCTTGTGGTGAGAGATAGCTTCTCCACCATCTCCATGCTAGCCAAGTTATTGCAGCTCCCTCCATCTATGATCACGCGAACAGAACGTTCCTTCACAACTCCCTTTGTATGGAACAAATTATGCCTCTGATTTTGCTCAGCTTGTGTAACCTGCACACTCAAAACACGTTGAGCAACTAAACATTCATACCTGTCAGCATCTTCAGGAGCCATGTATTGCGTCTCATGATCAGAATCGTCTCCACCGTGTTCTTCACGTGTAATAAGAGCCAAAGTCTCCTCATCATAGTCACTAGCGGACTCATACCCACCATCCTCAGTAACAATCATCACACGCTTAGATGGGCATTCTCTCGCATAATGACCTCCACCCTTGCAACGTCGACAAATAATATCATGTGTTTGCCCTGTTGATGCCATGGATGAAGAAGAGCTCTTTGCAGGCCCAGAAGGTGTGCTCTTGGCAGATAGTGGTGATTGTGCCTGCTTTATTGTATCACGGTTGGAGGTGGCAGCCGACGGAGGCGCCGGTGTAGCAGAACGTGTGGAAGTAGATGATGCACGTGGTGTCCATGATGAAGGTCGACCTGCAGAAAAGTTAGTCCGCGCCAATGCCTGTCGATCCTGCACTTCACGTTCAGCTTTACAAGCAAGATGGAATAAACGAGTGATATTAGTATACTCCTTATACTCTAGAATCGTCTGAATCTCTCTATTTAATCCACCCATAAAACGTGCAAGCATAGCTTCATTCTCCTCAACAATACCACATCTAATCATGCCAGTTTGTAATTCCTGATAATATTCTTCTACAGAATTTTTTCCCTGTCTTAAGCGCTGCAATTTTTGAAGTAATTCACGTTGATAATATGGTGGAACCCAACGAGTACGCATAGCAGTTTTCAAAGCAGCCCAAGTAGCCGGAATAGGATATAATCTACAATGCTCAGACCACCAAACACATGCAAAACTAGTGAATGCACAAACAGCAGCAGGAACACGTCTCTCCTCGGGATATTGTAAACATGTAAATCGTTGTTCAGTTTCTAACTCCCAAGTAAGATATATATCAGGAACATATCTACCCTCAAATGGTGGAATATTCAATTTTAGTTTAGGGAGATGGTCATGATCTCGTACCTGAGGGTGAGCCCTACCATTGCCATTATTTGCATGTGGACGACCTGGTGGTTGCTGTGCTGGTGGTGGCACGTAGTTCTGATTTTGATCAACCTCATCCTCATAATCTCCCACATAATCATCCTCCTCCACATCAGCAGTAGGAGCCACAGAAGTATCAACAGCAGCACCAGCAGTTTGGCCCGACTGAAGAGGGACACGGCTCGCTCGGCGGAGGGCTGTTTCCCGACGTGGAGGTAGTCGATGTTGTTGCTGTTGTTGCAGAGGTGCGGCAGGAGCAGCCGGTGGTGGTGGTGGAAAACGCGAAAGCAATTCAGCAAACTTGTTATCGAGCTTTGTTTCAAACGTCTTCTCCATGCCATCTATCTTCTCCATGGCCTCTTCAAATCTGTTTATCACATCTTGCACCTGTCCACTCATCATTTGCTGAAACGTATCATGAAGCTCCTTGTTCGTCAAGTTCTCCCAGTCAGTCTCGTCGGCTTGTGATCCTGGCATGGTTAGCAGCAATAGAAACACACAAGAATATGATCCTACAGACTACTAACAAGTGGTGGTGGTGGCGGGTGTCACAAATCCGTCAAGCAAATCTCAAATTCTTACCAGTTCTTACCCAGCAGCAGGCGGTGATCGGCAACCGTTGTAGTCAAAACTCTCAAAAGCTTGGATAGAGCGATTGCCAGGGAGAGTCAAACGCACGACGTAGATGTATGTGGAGCTGGGAAGGCTTATAGTATGGTAGCAAAAAGGGTCAGCAATAATCAATTCAGAGATGCAAAGTTGAATAAACGCTCAACGACGGTACTGTGCTGGTCCTAGGCTAGACCGTGCTAGAGACGCGAGCCTAGAACACTAACAAAATCACGGCGCTGCACGTAAATAAGGGAAAAGCACACTCTGGAACTCTTTTTTTCGCTCTTTTTTTGCGCTCCTTTTTTTTGCGCTCCTCTTTTTTTTGCGAAAAATCACTATAATGGCGAGTGTCTCAAAACTCTTCCCTCGTCAAACTGATAGGATGGGCACGAATTTTTTTTTCACTTTTTTTTCGGAAATCAGGGCAGCGACGACGAAAAAGTGCGACAAAAAATCACTATGATGGCACGTGGCTCAAAAGACTCAGAAAAGCCTAAAAATAGGATAGGGAAAAAAATTTGCCCGTGAAAATTTTGGCCTAAAAACTGCCCGGGGGTCTCCAGACTCTTTTTTTTTCCGAGACCTACGCAGGCAAGGAAACACGAATCGGAATTTAGATTGATCTCAAGAACAAACCTAATATGAGAAGAACTCGGATTGGTGGTGGATATATGGTTGTGGTATATGGCAGCGGTGGTGGTATATGGTAGCGGTGGTGGTATATGGATACAGATTGGTGGTGGTATATGGATACGGATTGGTGGTGGTATATGGATATGGATTCAGAGCGGTGGCGGATAAGCAAAAGTGGTAGATGGGCGATGATGATGGTGCGGCGGCGGCGTGACAACTTATGACCAGAACTCGAAACTCTAAAAGACTAGACTCTAAGACCAGCAACTTGACACGACGATGCAACCGCAAATTCAACAAAGCAAAAACCCTAAAAAGATTATGCAAAGGCTCAGATTGGTTCGGATATGATGAACTAACCCTAATTTTTTTTCTGGCTTTTTCGTGGACTGTAGGTATGAAGAACAGACTCGATCTAATCTACGAAAAACTGTAAAATCTCACCGAGCAACCTGGAAATCTGATACCACTTGATAGAGGCTAAGGTGTCCCGATGTTTCGATGAGATGGTGGCTATCGTTTTCTGTGGGAGTCGACCTTGACGATCCGACTACGAACGTGCGAGACGTCGCGCCTTAGCAATCGCTAAACCAACTTCCGAGGGTTATTGACCACGCCGGAGCACGATCAACCTGACCACGAGGGTCTGTTTCCTGCGAGCAAACGAAGAACAAGCAAGAAACTGAGATTGCAATCGGGATATTGCGAATATAAGATGAAAGCTTTATTGATCAAGGTGGGGTTCTGTGACGTCTTGGTCTGGTCGTTGGACACAAACGAAGTACGCGAAGTTGCAGCTATGGCGAACTTTTAATCTAAACAAAACCCAAAGTCTAAACGACGCCCTAAGGGCTGTATATATGGAGGAAGAGGGGGGAATTTCGTGGCCCTTGAGGGTGGGGTCCGAAACCAACCCTAACTCTTGTTTCCCCACACATACGGACTCTAAAAATAGCCTATACTTAAGTATTTCGAAATTACATGGGCCTGGCCCATTAATAAGGTGACGCAGCTCCTAGAATAGCCTATGGACGAATATTATGAAGTGGCATCTTGTATATTTCGTCCAAGGCTTCATGCACTCCTTATGGCGGCTTCAAAGTCCTGAAATCATCACTTGTAACTCCGTTCTTGATCCCCTTGCGCATGCCATCAACTCCATGCGTGTTCTTGCTCCAATGTTCATCCTTCTCCAAGCTAGGCCCTTCATTTGTAAGCAAAACAAATGTATCCAATTTAGGCAGCATCATAATCTCATGAACATTAGAATCATTACCAAGAAACGAAAGTACCTGGTAATTAATTGGCATGCGCGAGCTCTAGTAATTGGTCCAGTATATGTAACAGTAGGGGCTGTGGGTGTAACAATGGTATTGATGTCCTCATCACCGCAAGTCAGTGAGAGAGAGTGGGAGGTCAAACTGGGCTGTGGGGTCAACCCACGCCGGTCAAAAGTCAGCGGTCGCCTGTGTTTAGCCGCCGGCGAGTGCAAACGCGGCGGTGCGCTGCGGGTTTGGTCTATAGGGGGCCATTTGGCGCGCGAAGTGTAGCTACGGGATGCGGACGCTCGTCCGCATCCAGCCGTGGTGGTGGTGCGACCGGGGAGCGGCCGGAGTGGTGCCGACGACGACGAGTGCGGCGGCCGGAGCTTGGGTGCGCGCGGAGTTGGCGTTGTGGGGTGCAAGCGGGCAAGGGGAGGCGCTAACGAGGCTTAGCGCGGGGCAGCAAGCTCGGTGGACACGCGTCTGGGACCAAATGGTCACCGGAGCGTTGCCACCGACGAGCTCGGGCGGCGGCGCGGTTCGGTCGACAAGGGGGTGACGACTGCGGGGCATAAACGAGCTCGGGAAGAGGGGGAACAGACGCATAATCTCACAGTGGAGGCGACGGGATGGTCAGCGGGCTCGGGGACGAGTCGGAGACGACGGACGGGCGCCGGCGATCTCGGCGGCCGAGAGGTTGAAGACGATGGTGATGACGTTGCTATGGCGCACCCCGGCTCGCTTGGCTCGTTGGAGATGACGAAGACGATGTCGTAGAGCTCCTGGGCATGTCCAGGGGGCGAGGGGGAGGCAGTGGCCATGGCAACGGCGAGCGATGGCGTCGGCTGCACTCGGTGGCGCTGCGGGGAAGAGAAATCAGAGATGGGGAGGAGCGCGGGAGAGAGTGAGAGAGGTCCAGGGGTGCGTGGCGACGTGAGGGAGGTCCAGGCGACGGGAGGACAGCCAGGCAGGGTGGAGGTGGCGCGCGGTGGCCGCGCGCGTGCGTCATGCCCAGCTTCTCCTCTGCCTACTGGCAAGAGGTAGAAGACGAGGCTGCCCCTGGTGGGCTGGCCAGCTGGGCTGTAACAGCCAGGCCTCAGGTAAGGCCGAGGTAAGTGTTTTCCCTTTTTTGTTTTATTTTCTAATTTTCTGGCATTTGTTCTGATTTAGTAAAATACTAAATCATTTTATTTTCTTCTGTCAATTTTTGCAGGGACCTAAGGGGTTATTCCAAAGCCCCTCGGCAAAAATCAGAATTTTTGGACATATATAAAATATATCACCTATATATATCCAAGGCAAATAATTATTGTATTAATTCCAAAAGGCCAAAATGAATATTTATGGGCTCCTAAAATTATTGGTTTGAATTTTACCTCTGACCAACGTTTTCACAGAGCAACATGAACATTTTCCTGGTCCTTTTTGGGGCACTTTTTATCTGGGTCATTTCCAGAAATGAGTTCTTTGGGTTTCACAAATCCCCATTTCAATTTTAAATGGAATTTAAACATGATGCACAAATGACTATCTAGTCTAGGTCATACCAGAACTAGGGATGTGACAATAGGTCCATGGGGATGACCTTGGGATGCTCCGCATCATCTCCCCTTCCTTGGGAAAGATTCCGACCTCAGATCGAATTCTTCATCACCATGGTAGGGAGGTAGATCGTTGACGTTGAAGATGTCGCTCACGGAGTACTTGTCACGTGGGATGTCGATCTTGTAGGCGTTGTTGTTGTAGCGTGCAAGCACCTTGAATGGTCCATCGGCTCGTGGTAGAAACTTGGACTTGTGCTCGTTGGGGAAGCGGTCCTTGCGAAGGTGTAGCCACACAAGATCTCCAATGTTGAATATCATGGGTTGCTTGTTGACGTTGAGCTTGGTCGTGAGGCATTGTACTTGGCACTCGATGGAGTTTCGTGTATCTTCATGCATCTTCTTGAGATGGTTCACACGTGCACTTGCGTCCGTATTGATCCGCTCTTGTAGTGGTAGAGGGAGAATGTATAATGGGGACAATGGTTTGAATCCGTAGATGACCTCGAAGGGGGACTTGTCGGTTGTTGAGTGTCTTGCGCGGTTGTAGGCGAACTCGGCGATAGGTAGACACTCCTCCCACTCCTTGATGTTCTTCTTGATGAGCACACGAAGTCGAGCAGAGAGTGTGCGGTTGGTCACCTCCGTTTGGCCGTCAGTTTGTGGGTGGTACGCCACGGAGAAGAGTAGCTTGATTCTGAGCTTGGCGCATAGAGTCTTCCAAAAGTAGCTTAGGAACTTGACGTCGCGGTCCGAGACAATCGTCTTTGGCACTCCATGTAGATGCAATATTTCCCTACAAAAGTGATTGGCAACATATGAAGCATCGTCTATCTTGTTTCATGGTATGAAATGTGCCATCTTAGGAAATCGGTCCACAACGACAAATACCGAATCCTTTCCATTTCGAGTTCTAGGCAATCCAAGTACAAAATCCATGCTAATATCTTCCCATGGTTGATATGGAATTGGGAGAAGCATATAAAGGCCATGGGATTGAGCTTTAAACTTAGCTTTGCGACATGTAGAGCATCGGTTGGTGAAGCGGTTGACATTGCGAAACATCTTGGGCCAATGATAGTTCTTGGAGAGCGTAGAAAAAGTGTTGTTGCGTCCAAAATGTCCCATTAGTCATCCTCCATGCGATTCCTGCAAAAGCAACAAACGAAGAGAAGACTCGGGGATGCAAAGTTTGTTAGCTCTCATGAGATATCCATCTTTGATGTAATAGCATTCCCAAGAGGTATGCGTCAAACACTTGGCATAAGGAGTAGCAAAAGTGGGATCATGCTCATATAAGTCTTTTATGTGCTCAAAGCCAATGACATCCAATTCAAGTTGAGTAACAAGCATGCATATGCGGGAAAGAGCATCTGCCACAACATTTTCCTTACCTTTGATGTACTTGATGACATAAGGAAAAGACTCAATAAATTCACTCCATTTAGCATGACGCTTGTTCAACTTAGTTTGACCCTTAAGGTATTTAAGCGTTTCATGATCGGTATGAATGATAAATTCATGAGGGCGAAGATAGTGTTCCCATTCATGCAAAACTCGCACTAAAGCGTATAACTCTTTGTCATAGATGGGGTAATTGAGTTGAGCTCCAGAAAGTTTCTCACTAAAATAAGCAATTGGGTGCTTCTCTTGCGTTAACACTCCTCCTATTCCATTACCACTAGCATCACAATGAATCTCAAAGGGTTTGTCAAAGTTGGATAATGTAAGCACCGGAGCATGAGTAAGCAAATTCTTAAGCTCATTGAAAGCGGTATCTTGGGATGGTCCCCAAACAAAAGGCGCATTTTTCTTGCTCAAAGCATGCAAAGGTGAAGCAATGGTGCTAAAGTCCTTCATGAATCTACGGTAGAAACCGACTAAACCAAGGAAACTACGCACTTGGTGCAAATTGGTTGGTTCGGGCCAAGTTTTAATAGCATTGATCTTAGAGTCATCAACATGAACACCCTTAGAGGAAACAACAAAACCCAAGAAAACGAGCTTATCAACGCCAAAAAGGCACTTTTCCTTGTTAAGCATAGAGATGCTCGTTTCGAAGAGTTTGCAAAGCGGTTCGAACATGGGTGACATGATCTTTGAGAGATTTGCTATAAACAAGGATATCATCGAAGTAGACCACAACAAACTCACCAATGTACGGGGGAAAGACATGATTCATAAGACGCATGAAAGTACCCGGTGCTTTCGATAAACCCATAGGCATGACTAACCACTCATACAAACCAATCTTTGTTTTGAAAGCGGTGTTCCATTCATCACCCTCTTGTATGCAGATTTGATAGTACCCACTTTTAAGATCAATTTTGGAAAATATAGTGGCACCACTAAGTTCATCAAGCATATCATCAAGGCGTGGAATGGGATACCTATATCGAACGGTGATAGCATTGATAGGTCTACAATCGGAACACATGCGAAAGCTACCATCTCTTTTTGGCACCATAATGACCAGAATGGCACAAGGACTCAAACTTTCGTGCACATGTCCATGGTCTATGAGATGCTTTACTCGCCTTTGTATTTCTTTGGTTTCTTCAGGGTTGGCGCTGTAGGGAGATTTTTCGGAAGAGGTGCTCCGGGGATGAGGTCGATGCAGTGCTCGATGCCTCGTAGTGGAGGTAGTCTCGGAGGTAGCTCGTCAGGGAAAACATCTTGGAATTCCTGCAAAAGAGAAGACAACACTAAACGTAGAGCGTGAGAGTTTTTAGCATTTGGGGCGTCGTCCTTGCACAAAAGGACATAGTGTAGGACACTAGATGGGTTCTCACACACTCCTCATATCTCACTTTTGGTGGCAAATAGAACTAGGTTCTTCTTTTCGCTCATCGTGGAGGCACTCGATTTGGGCTTGTGGCGCTCACTCTGTTTTTGGTGGTTCGCTCTCTCACTATTCTCTCCACGATGGGTGGCTTGCTTGTCGGCGATCACTTGGCTTGGAGACATAGGGCGAAGTACGTATGCATTTCCTTTCATCTTGAAGATATAGTGGTTCGTTCAGCCATTGTGGATGACACCTCTATCAAATTGCCATGGGCGTCCAAGAAGAAGGTGGCAAACGGTCATTGGAACGACATCACACTCCAAAGTGTCTTCGTAGGTGCCAATTTTGAATGAGACTTGTACTCGATGCTCGACTTGGATAGTGCCGGAGTTGCTAAGCCATTGAACTTTGTAGGGATGTGGGTGCTTCGTCTTGGGCAATTTGAGCTTGGAGCAAAGTTCTTCACTTGCGAGGTTATGACAACTCCCTCCATCGATGATGAACTTGACGGATCTTTTGATGTAGGGTGGAACCCTATGTGGCCGATCTTTCACTAAAGGACCGGATCTCGCTAAGAATACGAAGAACATGGGGAAGAACGGAGGGAAATCACAAGGGGCAACACTCAAGAACAAGTCCAATCACACATCCAATAGACAATCAAACACACAAGATCCACAAGGTACATGAACAACAAAGGGAAAGATACAAGGTAAGGTTCATCTCCATGAGGAGGTCTTGAATCCACGAGGGGATCTTCCTGTGAGGGGTCTAGAATCCAAGGTGGATCTTCTCCGAAGAGGGGCCGTAGCCTCTCTCGTGGAGTAGATCCGCAGTGGATGAGCAAAGCTCTATTTCTAATTGAGCTACTACTTTGCTAACCCTAACTAGGAGGAGGGGGAGTAGTATATATAGTCTAAGCCATGAAGGGGTAAGTGGGAAATGGATACATGGGCCTCTAGCCCGACTCTGCGTGCAGGCAGGCGCCGGATGTCTGGGCTGGGGGCGAGATGTCCGGGCTCTCGTGAGACGCCGGATGTCCGGGGCGGTTGGCCGGATGTCTGGCCCGAGCGGGGTGGCCTTCTGTTGGCTCCTGTTGTTGAAGCCGGATTTCCGGGGGAAGGCCGGATGTCCGGGCTGTGGCGTCGCGCTGGATGTCCTGGCCCATGGGCCAGATGTCCGGCCGCTGATGCTTCGGCCGTCTTTTGGTTTTGCTCTTGGGCAGCTGCACAGGCGCGGGATGTCCGGCCTCTGGCCCGGATGTCCGGCCGCTGTAGCTTCAGCAGCTCCGTCTTCTTCCGTCGTCGCTTCCAGGCTTCCCTCGTGGATGGTGTAGTTGTTCCTTGGCGCTTGCACTCCTCCTCGACATCTGTGAAGCTCCGACAATACCTATGCATGCACAAGGGAGAAGTGTCAAGTAGTATACCATCCTCGAAGGGGTCAAGTGAGCACGTGTAAAGGAGATGATTCACCTTTGTGTATGTGAAGTAGATGTCACACGTGCCACCGCCGAACGGACTCTTGACATGGTGATGTCCATAGGATGCTCTGCATCATCTCCCCTCCCTTGGGAAAGATCCGACCCCGGATCGAAAACCAAATCACCATGGGAAAGAGATGGCTTTGCTGTGTAGAAGTGGACATTCACCAGGTACTTGTCATCTTGAAGCTCGAAATGTGCACTCTCCAATGTCACACCGTCTTGTGATTCCATCAAAAGGAGTAAGGACAATAAACACTTGGAAAAATAAATGTGGTTAGCGTTAGTGCAAAACCAAGCACTCAAGAGGTAAGTCACCAAACAAGTGTCGTCATCATGCAACGCATATGGTGTGACAAAGGATTGTGACATGGCATGTAAGCATATCAATCGAGCACAAGCAAAGAAATCATGGGGACAAGCATGTGAATGTGAGGTAGTGATGCAAATATGTGTGACAAGAGAAGAAGCATCTACCTCAAGTTCATAGCAAGCATTCACAAATTCCTCAATGAAAGGTCTGTGGTAGGCATAGGAAACATTCACAACACCAAAGAAGGTGAGATGTCTAAACACATGGATCAAGTGCAAGACAATCCAAGCAATACGTGCATAGGGTGTAGTGAAGATAGTGTGGCACTCAACACAATAGAAAGAGCAATTGTTCATCATGTGTGAGGCAATCAAGTCAAGCATGTAGCAATCAATGGGACATGGCATATGTGAAGTGATGACATGGTTGCAACTAAACATATGAGAGGAGAAAGTAATCCAAGAATTGGACGCAACACACAAGGCATATATATCATGATGCATGGAATGGTGAAAATGACAAGTCGAAGCAAGATCTCTAACAAGTGTGCAATCAAGTGGTCCAAGATGAACAATAAGTCTCATGGTGCAAGCAACACAAGTAGTATGATCCGTCATATCCATGCTCAAGAAAGATGTCACCTTGAAGGCGTGTCCTTGTGCGTCCTTCACAATGCCGAAGTACAAACAAGTGCGATGTAGAATCGTCGTGGTAGAAGGTGGTTCACTCTCAAGAGCTCGAATGGTTAACTCACGTGAAGCGGAAGTCGACACAAAGTCCAAGTATCCTACACATGCACACAACAAAAGAAAGAACGTATGCGCATGGTAGATAAACACATCATCCATCATGATGGTTCTCTTCTCTTGCACATAACCATTAGAAGCACAAATGCATGAATAATATGATGCAACAATGTCAATATTCATGGCACTAGGTATATGGTGAAAAGAGGTAAGACACACATGCTTCACAAGGAATATGTCAAAATCTCCAAATATATGTGAGAATGCTATAGGGGCAATCTCATGAGCAAGGGTAGAATCATTGTTGCACTCAATACATGGCAAATCGTCTAACATGAGAGAGGCAACAGATGGAGATATATGACAAGAAGCAATAACAATCATGTGCAAAGCATGTAGATGGTTGTCATCAACCGCAAGAAATGAGCAAGTATGAATCATCGGTAATGCAACATAAGCAATCGTAGTAATCAAGTCGTGCAAGCTAGTAGTGCAAAGATGCAACATACTGGAGGAAATCATGGCAATCATGTCATGTGAGTAAATAATAGGCATAGACAATGCACATGACATATCGCAAGCACAAACACAAATCAAGATCATAGTATCATCATAGGTATGGGGCACAAAGCAAATATGGCAATAACAAGTGATATCTCCGCCAAGTTTGCAAATACACATACAAGTATGAGAATCAATCATCATGTGTAATGCAAAGCATGGGTCACGAATGCATGGCAAAGGCATAGTAATGAGCATATCATGCAAAGTGAACATGGCAAGATGGGCATATAATATGTAATGAACAATAACCCATAACCATGTTAGGACCATGTAGAATGAATGTGTGAAGTCTTTGCGCGAAGAGAGCGGTGGGAATGACAATCCATGGGATCCCAAGTCATCATTGCTCTCTAGAGCTCGTTTTGTCAACTCGCAGGATTGCAAGGTTGACACGTATTCATGGGTACCTACAAAAAAGAAGCACAAACCAAAGAAATTGTGTGTGTGGTAAATGTACACATCATCCATCATGATGTGTATGTGCATGTGTGAGTTAGCACAAGATAAGCATCACTCAAATAAATTAGATGCATGGTATAAGAACATGTCATCCATCATGAAAGAATAGTTATTATGTATGACACGATGGGGACACAAATTTAGCATACAAGTATATGGCACATCTATAGCATGTTTATTCACGGGAAGCATATTGTGTACACAAATATTGGGATCATGCAATGAATGGGATGAATCAAAATCTCCTAAAATGTATGAGGAAACTATGGGGGTCTCCTCATGAGCAATATCGTAAACATCACATGGAGAAAATGGACTACATCCACAAAAATGCATATCCGATGCTAGGTAGTCATGGAATGGCATATGAGATAAATGGTGCAAAGGGAGCATATCAATATCATCACAAGAAAAACAAATGCCTATAACCATGGGCTTGTCATATATGCCATATGTGCAAATTGGGTTTATGTTAATGGCATATGCATAGTCACTACGATGAGATTGCAAATATGACATATGATTAATCTCATGCATAGCATATGACAAGTCAAGCGGACTGTCAAACATGATGTGACCTAAAGAATGATCACAAGAAATCCTATGTAACATGGCATCACAACTAATAGACTCCACATGGCAATCATCATACTCATCATAAATGGGTAAACTATCACATGGGGAAGTCACACTAGCATGAAGCATGGTAATAGGTTGATCAACATCATGCAAGCAAACAATGTCAAGAATGTCCACAAGTGGGACTAGAGCATCACCGTCACCTATGTTACCTTTTTCATTCCACTCAATTGGTGTAGGTGAGGTGGGAAAGACCAAATGGTGGTCATCTTCATCCATGGCCATCGTCTTGTCCAAAGATAGGACGAAGTCGTCACGAATCGGCACGTCATCGTATATGGGACCTAGCACCAAATGAGAAGACACAATAGAGGTAGAGGTTAAGTCGTTAGAAATCGAAGTGGCCTCACATGCCGTATCAACTACCTCACTCTCTCTATGTGGTGGTTCACTCACTCCCTCAAAATAGGTGCACTCAATCTCACGTATGGTGGAGTCACTCATCTCACTCAAGTGGTGGGGGTTGTGGCTCTACTCAAATGGGAATTGGGGCAACTCGTCATATATGGGGCTAGTGGTGAAGTCACTCTCACTCTCAATATGGTGGCACAAGTCACTCAAGTCATCAAACATCATCGTGGTCGAGGTGAAATACTCAACCGTCTCATTGCCGTCGCCATGGATGAAGGCCCAAGATGGCACATCATCACTCTCCTCTATGACCGAAGGGAAAATACCATGCTCGATGATCTCGTCACCATCGCCGTGGTTGAAGGCCGAAGATGGCACATCATCACTCTCGCCTCCTCAGATGGTAACATCCTCCGTGCTCGTCACCATGTCGCATGCCTCCAAAGCTTGTTCCTTGAGGGTCTTCGTAGTCGTACTCATCGACGCACCGTCTTGAAAAAGATTCATGGAGGATTCAGCATCAACAATTCCACAAAGAGGTATGGCTGTGAAATCGAACTTGGTAGCATCATCTTGGAGCTTGTCTGGCTTGGACATCTTGGTGGTACTATCCTCATGCTCGCCTTCTTGGAGCTTGGTCTTCGAGAAGTGTGCTTGGGGTGAAGAAGCCTTGGCCTTCATGAGTTCTTGTTCCGCCTTGAGAGCACCAATGTAGTAGTCGCCAAGGGACTTGTAGTTCTGGAGGAAGAGATTCTTGGAGATGTCGTTGTGCAATCCCATCATGAAGTGGAACTTCATCGGAATGGGGTCGTCCACGCCGGCTCGTCGCAAGGCTTTCTTCATCTCGTTGAAGTACTCGTCGACGGACTTGGATCCTTGGGTGGTGTTCTCCAATTGGCGTAGAAGTTGTTCCGTGTAGATTGGAGGCACAAACTCTCGCCGCAAAGCTCTGTTCGTCTTGGGTCAACTTATGTCGTAGGTCTCCAAAGGTGCGTGAAGCCACCATGTGGATGCGAAGTCGTGGAAGTTCCTTGTGGCGCACTTCACTTGATCTTTGGGAGGAACTTGATGTAGCTTGAGGTAGTCGTCCATCAAACGCTCCCACTCGAGATACTCCTCGGGTTCTTGAGTCCCATAGAAAGGAATCGCGTGGTCGATGTCGAGGTCGTAGCATCTCGTGGAAGTCGCGGACTTGAGCTTGGGGAGCTTCTCTTGAGGTGCCTCTGGGCGAAGATGCCGTATGTCCATAGGCGAAGATGCCTTGAAGTCGCTTGGCGAAGATGCCAAGGGAGATGGTGAAGTCGTTGAGAGGTTGTTGGTCTTGAGCTCTTGACCTTCATGTCCTTGTTGGTGATGGTGTCGATGCCGATGTGATTTTGCCGGAGATGGTAGCTCGGAGACATGTGCTCTTGAGCGCCTTCTCGAAGATGAGGAAGATCGCTTTTAGGACTTGATGAGGGCTTTGATCTCCTCCATTTGAGCTTGCATCTTGGTGGCGTTGGAGTTGTTCGTGGCATCAAACTCGTCATTGTTGTTGTAGACCAAAGATAAAATGCCTTGCCTATCCATCACAAGACTCGAGTAGAGGTGAGTAGGAAATGAGATAAACAATACCAAGTTACCTTTTCCCAAAGTTGAGGATGTATCCCGTTTCACTCAATGTGAGATGAAAGAATAGTGGAATTGGTACCAGACTTGTTCACTCACACCTACAAACTAAAGCTTATGGAGTAGCTCGGTGAGGATAGTGTTACAAAAATTTAATGTAATGTTAGCAAGAGTCAATGAAGTTGAAAGAGATTCACAAATTCGCAAGTGAAACAAGTAGACCAATAGCAATATGTGGTACACGGAAACACACACACGGATAGATAAATGGGGTCGTGCAACCAAGGAATGAGCACAAAATGTGGAATCCACAGAAAACGCTCGTGTTTCACAACTCAAGAGAGACGCTAGCATGATTGCTCTATAGGCGGATACGACACTTGTGCACAACCTATGATATGCAAATGTATCGACTTTCTATCCCAAGTATGTTATGTATGATGTTCTGGTGGTATGATCCAAGATGATCGGATATGACAATCTTATATGCAATGTGGTATGATGCTATGGCACTTGCTTAAAAGCTTCTTTGCTCTTTCTATTTTGCTTAAAAGCATATTCTTTTTTTGTATGGCCACTTTTGCACAATGCACAAACCAAGATAGCAATTGTGTATATGTGGGAACGAACTTGAGGCACACGAGATGATATGATACCAAGATGATACCGATATGGTATGTATGAAATGTACGGTGTAGGTCACTAATGTGCACAAGTAACGTTGCCGGCAATACTCAAATGGCTAGTCTCGATAGGCAAGTAACGCCAAATAGGCTAGGGGTTATCAATGCAATGGCAAGGGAATATACAATGGAGGGATACCACGATACCAAGATGATATGGAGGTTACTGTCCTTGGCGATGATGAGTGGCGGTGATCTTGACGGAGATACCAAGATGATGGAGACTCGTCCCTAAGTATCTGAAACACCTTAGGAAACGGAAAAACCACAAACTCAAAATCTCAAATGTCAAATGGTGGTAGCAGGATTGCGGTGGTGGTTGCGGAAGCTCAATGGGATTGCAGAGATGCAATGATGGCTTTTACGAGTAGGAAATGCGGAAATGGAGGGTAAGGTGGTGTACCATACACGATGTCGAAGTTGAGGTCACCGTCCCTAAGTAGCTGAAACACGTTAGGTGACAAAACACACAACTCAAACAAGGGCAAACAAAATTTGGTTATGTTGGGGTGGCGGAAATGAATGGTGGGTAAGCCTATGCGGTAGTGGTGGTGGTGATTGATGAGGAAGCAACCGTCCCTAAGTATCCTAGACATCTTAGGAAACTCAAATCACTCCTCAAGCAACCACTAATGCGATGGGGAACAAAATTGGTTAGGTTGCGGAAGTCGGTGGTGATGTAGCTGATGATGTGGTGGAAGCCCTAGGCAAAGATGCCAAAGTTCCAAAATTTTGATGGATTCAAATGATCTTGGTGGTACTTTTGTGGGAATGGGGATGTCAAGAGCTTCAAAACAAGCTAAAGAACGTCAAAATCGGAGTTCGGATGAATTAGTTATGGCCGAAACAAAAATCAGCCGAAGTCTGAAACTACAGGTTACGGACGTCCGTAAATGGACGGATGTCCGTCGGGTCGGAAATTCGTAAATTTGGCTCGGGTTAGGGCGTTCCGATCGTCCGGAAAGTTACGGACGTCCGGTCATTCCTGGTGCTCCGGATGTCCGTAAAACGCCGGTCGTCCGGTGTGTCGGGGTCAACACGAAATGCGAGTTTTCGGACGCGATTTTGGGCGGAAAATGAAGATTTTGGGGTCAAAATTGAGGAGATTTCATGGATGAAAGATGGGAAAACTTGGGAAGATGCTAGATCCACTTGAAACCAAGCAAATCCGTGGATCAAAATCAACAAAACTTCCTCAAACCAACAAATCACAAAATAAATTTGGGGCTATTTTTGGTGGGGATTTTAGAAATTGGGGAAGAACACAACAAAATTAGGCTAGAAAACAAAGAGGGGAGGCTCCGAAATCGTGATCAACATGGCTCATGATACCAAGATGATGTAGGGTGGAACCCTATGTGGCCAATCTTTCACGAAAGGAGCGGATCCCGCTAAGAACACGAAGAACACAGGGAAGAACGGAGGGAAATCACAAGGGGAAACACTCAAGAATAAGTCCAATCACACATCCACTAGACAATCAAACACACAAGATCCACAAGGTACATGAACAACAAAGGAAAAGATACAAGGTAAGGTTCATCTTCATGAGGAGGTCTTGAATCCATGAGGGGATCTTCTCGTGAGGGGTCTTGAATCCAAGGTGAATCTTCTCCGAAGAGCGGCCACGGTCTCTCTTGTGGAGTAGATCCGTAATGGATGAGCAAAGCTCTATCTCTAAATGAGCTACTACTTTGCTAACCCTAACTAGGAGGAGGGGGAGTAGTATATATAGTCTAAGCCACGAAGGGGTAAGTGGGAAAGGGATACATCGGCCTCTGGCCTGACTCTGCGCGCAGACAGGCGCCAGATGTCCGGGATGGGGGCCAGATGTCTGGGCTCTCGTGAGACACCGGATGTCCAGGGTGGTTGGCCGGATGTCCGGCCCGAGCGGGGTGGCCTTCTGTTGGCTCCTGTTGTTGAAGCCGGATTTCCGGGGGAAGGCCGAATGTCCGGGCTATGGCGTCGCGCCGGATGTCTGGGCCCATGGGCCGGATGTCCGGCCACTGATGCTTCGGCCGTCTGTTGGTGCAGCTGTTGGGCGGCTGCACAGGCACCGGATGTCCGGCCTCTGGCCCAGATGTCCGGCTGTTGTAGCTTCAGCAGCTCCTTCTTCTTCCGTCGTTGCTTCCAGGATTCCCTAGTGGAAGGTGTAGTTGTTCCTTGGAGCTTGCACTCCTCCTCGTCATCTGTGAAGCTCCGAAAATACCTATGCATGCACACGGAGAAATGTCTAGTAGTATACCATCCTGGAAGGGGTCTAGTGAGGACGTGTAAAGGAGATGATTCACCTTTGTGTATGTGAAGTAGATGTCGCACGTGTCACTCGCCGAACAGACTCTTGACATGGTGATGTCCATAGGATGCTCCGTATCACCTTCCATTGATGTCGGCCTTGGTATGAAAGATATGGCATGTTTGGTATTCTTCTTGGTGATGTTGAAGAGTAAAGACCTTGGAGACAACTAGAGCGGGACTTGAATCTTCATCGCAAAAGACTTGTTCCTCTTCATCGTTCACTTGCTGGTGCATGGCTACTTGCTCAAGTGCTTCCGTTTCTCCTTTGCTCATGGAGTCGTATGTACCATCATCATTGAGGATCATGGTTCGCTTGTTGATACACCCAAAGGACTTGTGGCCTTGACCGCCGCATGTGAAGCATTTGAAGGAACTCGTCTTGACGGTCTCATCGGTTGGGGTAGATGATGATGAAGCTCTCGGCTTGAAGTTGCTCGTTGTAGGAGGATGACTTGGGGTTGATGAAGCTTTCTTGTAACTCGACTTGTGGATGTTTCTTGTAGAAGGCTTTGTTGATGTAGAAGGTGTTGGAGTCGTTGAAGCTTGGGTGTTGGAGAAGCCGTATGACTTGGATGAGAACTTGGCATACTTGAAGTCATCTTGCACTTGACGTTCCGCTTTGGTAGCTTGATGCACTAGCTCGATGTGGTTCGAGTATGGTTGGAAGTCGGCGATCTTCTTGATAGGATGATTGAGTCCATTCAAGAAACGTGTCATAGTTTGCTCATCATCTTCCATGACATTGGCTCGTATCATTGCAATCTCCATTTCTTTGTAGTACTCTTCAACACTCTTGGTTCCTTGCTTGAGTAGTTGGTGTTATGTGAAGAGGTCGCGGTTGTAGTAGGTAGGCACGAAGCATGCTCTTGTGACATCCTTCATTTGCGCCCAAGTAGTGATGGGTGGTTCACCTATTGCGTCACGGTGCTCGATGACTTGTTCCCACCAAATGAGGACATAGTCTTGGAACTCAATGGTTGCCATCGTGATCTTCTTGTCTTCTTCATAGTTGTGCAAGCGGAAGATTTTTTCAACCTTCAATGCCCATGAAAGGTACTCTTCGGGATCGTTGCTTCCATTGAACTTGGGCATGGTGAACTTTAGCTTGCCGTAGCGTTGCTCTTCATTGTGTTGGGGTCGTGGATGATGACGTCCGTGTTGTGACGTCCGTTCAGATATTGTTGCTTCCGCTGACTCATCTATGATCGAGCTCTTGTATTTGAGCCCTCGAGGCCCCTGGCTTGTAATATGATGCTTGTATGACTTATTTTATTTGTAGAGTTGTGTTGTGATATTTTCCTGTGAGTCCCTGATCTTGATCGTACACGTTTGCGTGTATGATTAGTGTACGGTCAAATCGGGGCGTCACCGTCGGTGTCGCGTAGAGGATTGAGCCTTGCTTAACGATCGTTGCGCGCGGCATGACGAAGAGTGTTCGATGTCGGTGTACTTGAACCGGAGTGGGTGAAGCCGGAGTGTCGACTTGAGCGGCTCCGTCTTGATGATTATGAAGTGGAAGAGGAGCGGTTGAGCAACAAAGCACGAATCTCATCCATTCTTGTGTCATTCTCTTGCTTGTGATCGTCGAGCTTGTGGTCGAAGTAGTCCCATGTACATTGCTCAAAGAGTCGCAAGTCGGTGGCGAGGTTGTCGATGCATTCACTCATTGCTTGTTGCTCTTGATGCAAAGCACGTTGTGCACCAAAGAGGTGACTCTTGGTGACGTAGGAGTTCATGTCGTCGTCTTGCTCGATGAAGAGTGGGTTGGTAGATGTTGGGGGTTGCGTGCGACATATGCCAAAGGATGTCTTATCATGGTGGGAGCGAGTGGAACATCGCCGGTGCCTGGAAACGGGATAAGGCAAAGGCATGCACGCCGGCGAATCTTACCCAGCTTCGGGGCTCTCCGTGGAGATAACACACCTACTGCTGCTTTGCGGGGTCTCCGCATGATCACTATGGCAAAGTGTGTACACGGTTGCTCCTTGAGCTGTTTCCTGGAGGTAGGAGAAGGCAAGGCTAGCTCTCTCCTTCCTATATGATCTGGTCTAGTGCTAATAGATCGGAACCCTTTGCATGGGTGCTCTGGGGGGTTTATATAGGCCTACCCCTAGGGGTACAATGGTAATCCGGCTGGACGCGGGCCCAGCCATCAGTCTCTCTGGCCGCCGTCTTATCCGCCGACTCCTGGGGCCCGCCGACGGGCTCGCTACGGAGCCGACAGGCCGCGTCCGCCGCGGGCGGGTCTTGCCGGCTGCAGATTACTGTAGCCGTGCTTCTATTGACGCGGGCTCGATCATGGGGTCGTGGCAACAGCTCCGCCGTCTGGCGGGCGATCACTGTTGCCACTCCCTGTCACGTCTGGTTAACGGCGCGTGGGGCCCGTGGGAGGGGCTGGCCGACTCCTGGGGGCTGACTCCCAACTGGGCCGACTGGTGGCGCTCTCTCCGTCTTTTGTACTCCCGCCGACTGGTGGGACCCGTCGTCCCTGGGTCGTACCGGCAGGCCGTCGTGGGCACAGGACTCCGCCCACTGGGGCTGACGGCAGTGCCGGCATGGCAACAGTGCTGCGCCGCGCGGAGATCTCCGCGGGTACGGCATACTGTGGCCATGCCTGCCCTTGGAAAAGGGTGGGAGTGGACCTTACTGTGGCCACTCCCCGTCCCGTCCCTCTTAATGAGTGCATGGGGGTTGTTGGCATCACGGGCCGACTCCCCATGGCTGGCTTCTTTGGAAGTCGCCAGTTAGGAGTCGGCTCATCCTGAAGTCGTCCCCGGGACTCGGCCACGAGTGGGCAGTCAGCTGCCTCGCCGTCGACTCTCAGAACTTGGCTCTTCGTCGAGGGATCTTGAGGTGCGTAGCCTGCCCCGATGTATTGAAAGGTTATGGGCCTGAGTTAGCCTACCCGTGGCCCATTACTCCGACAGTAGTCCCCGAAGCTGGTGAGGCACCGAGGGTGATATGTCGAGGAGCCTCAACAGTTTCTTCTTTCCGGCGGTTGGATCTGGGCCTCGCTCGCCGTCTTCTGTCAAGCCGACTAGTTGGAGCCGGACTTGTTTAAGGCCGACTTGCCCCCGAAAAAGTTTGAACGTCGTGGTGGAGTCCAAGCGGCGTGCCTGATAAGCCTCCAGGTGGCTGCCCGTTGTGGACCCGTCATGAGGCGCCATGTGGCTGGGCCAGTCTTCCCACCCATGCGCGCGACGGGATAGGCCTACAGTCGGGGCCCGCCACTACCGCGCCTTGGCGTGTGAACGGATCCGTTGTGGCCATGCGGACAGTTGGGGTTCCTGCGTAGTTACTGCATGCAGTAACTTCGTGTGGTAAATCGTGGGGGTCGTGGGGTCCTGGGCGCAGTTAATCCCACGACTGCCCCATCGGCTTCTCAACCCACGAGCCTATAAGTAGGCGTGGGGAGGGGGGCGGCAAAGCACGCGCGCCCATCTTCCCTACCCCCTTTCGCTCCTTCTTGCTTCTTCTTCCTCTCGCCGCTGCTGCTCTGAACCATGCCGCGCCCACAGCGATGAGCTCTTCCTCCGCCGCCGTGCCTCCTGCTGTGCGCTCCGGAGTGTGGGACGGCTCCGAGGTTGATGACGACGGCGTCGAGATCCTCCGCAAGACACGGCGGCTGCCTGGTAGGGGCTTAGTGCGGGTCCGCCTCGCGCCGGAGGGGGAAATATCGTTGGTGCCGGAGGAGGACGAGCGGGTCATATTCCGCTCGCACCTTATGCGCGGCCTAGGGCTGCCGGCGAGCGGCTTCTTCCGCTCCTTCTTGGAGTTCCACGGGCTCCAGCCGCACCACCTTACTCCGAACACGGTGGTGCTGCTGGCTGCCTTCACCACCCTATGCGAAGGCTTCCTTGGCGTTCTCCCCACCATCGAGCTCTGGGGTGAGTTCTTCCAGTCCAAGCTTGGCACACGTGTCGCCGGCATGCCGGCCCAGTGCGGTGCGTTTATCGTGATGCGGAGACCAGGGTCCGACAATCCGTTTCCCACCATCGCGCTGATTAAGTCGGTGAAGATGTGGCAGCGGTCCTACTTTTATGTGAAGAACGTCACCCCAGAAGGCGACTGGGTCAACCTGCGGGCTTACGAAGCCGACGCACCGGCTGGAAGGCTCCCCAGCTGGTCACAGCGAGCCAGGACGTTGTCTCCTGCTGGCGCCGTCGCCGTCGCGTGACTCCGAGTGCTGACGCAGTTGGAGGGCTTGACCGGGGCCGACTTGCTGGCCGCCTTTGTGGCGCGGCGAGTCCTCCCACTCCAAGGCCGACCTCACCTGATCTGCCAGATGAGCGGTCATCCGGACCCGAGTCGGATGTGCTCCAAGGACATTCCTCACGCGGAGGGGGCGGACATGGTGAACTACATGGCGAACTGCGGTCTCACGGTCGATTGGCGGTTCGGCAAGGAGCCGTACTCACGCGCCAACCCCCCACCTATTGTAAGTCGTCTTCCTACTTCTTCTGTTTCTTTCGTTGCCGAGTCCGATTTGTCCAGTCTGACCATTTTTGTTTTTGAATCAGAACCCTCTCATCCAGCCTTCGGCCGGCACCACGGGGCCGGCTCGTTAGTTTGTCCCCGATCGGGCGGAGAGCGACGTCAACGATCCTGACTTGGGGGCGGCGGCCATGGAGGCTAACGCCGAGGGAGGAGGAGGAGAAGCAGGCGGCTCCAGGCCCACGGCCACTTTCGCCGACTGGCCTGATGACGATGCCGAGGGAGACATCGCCCCACGTCACCAGCCAAAGGTTGGCCAGCCAAGCGCGAGTTCCTCCTCCGTCTTGGACGCTCAAGGCGGCACGACAAAGTGCCGGGCCGGGCCGAGTACACTTGGTGGCCGGTCGAAGAAATTTAAGGGAGCGGCCACCGCGACCAAGCGGGAAGAGGCGGCTGCCAAAGCCAACCGCTTCCACAAGGAAGTGCAGAAGCCGCCGCTGGTCTCTGCGTAAGCACCTCCGTCCCTCATCTTTATTTTCTCTTTGTTGATCTTGTCTGAGTCTTTCACATGCTTCCCTCGCTTCAGGGCTCCCCTCACTCTTGAGAGGGTTGCCGCCGCCTCCGTTATGGGGTCGGCGGAGACGTCTGCCACCACTCGGCGGATTGACCCCGTCGCCGACCTCCGGGAGGCGACGGAGCGGAACGCGCAGGAGAAGTGCGAGGAGGAAGAGGCCGCCCGCCTGGCCGAGAAGGCAGAGGCCTCCGCTCTGAAAAAGCTGGAGGAGGCCGAGGCCGCCGTCGCGGCAAGGCGACAGGCTGAGGAAGTCGCGCACCGTCGATCGGCGGATTTCGTCACCCCTCTGAACTCTACGCCGCCGCCCCCAGAGTTCACGGGGCAGTCAGGGGAAGCCGGCGGCAGGTTCCCGATCATGGAGAGGGGCGGCGGCGACGCCTCCATGCCGGACGCGGTCGTGCCGCCCCCGCCGCCATCTAGGAGCGTGCAAGGCAAACGGCCGGTGGACCCGCCATTGCCGCGGACTGAAGACGAGGCCATGGCGAAGCTACTCCTTCAAGTCGGCTCGCCAACGCGCCGCCGTCTTGAGAAGGCGACTTCGGCGCCATGCCCCTTGGAGACCGGCACCGCCAGCTCGATGATCCCAGACGCCGAAGCGACGAGCGCCGCGCCCATTTGATTGGTGCGAGGAGGCGCCACGGGCCCGCTGAACCAGGCGCTTCTGGATGTCAAGACAAAGCTGCGAGCTGAGGGCGACGCTATCCAAAACTGCACCAAGGCGCACCTGGCGTCGCGGGCAGCCATCCGGGTATGCTTTCTCCTTTGTCTTTGTTTTCTTGTTCCTCTCTATGGGGGCGCGCCAGCGCACCCACTGGGTGTAGTCCCCGAGTTTCGGGCCGGCTGCTGAGCAGGCGGCTCGGAACTCCAATTGGCGAGTTCCAGGTACTAACTTTTGTCTGAAATACTTGTCACAGGACTATCACAACCTCCGTGTCACCTCCTTCAACTGCAACGTTGAAGAGATGGGCAAGCGGACCGCCGACTTGTCGGAGAGCCGGAGTGAGTCCTTTTTCTGTAGTCCCCGAGATTCAGGCCGACTGCTGAGCAGTCGGGCCGGATCTCCCCGGTGACTTTCTTTGTTGATGACTTAACGCCTTCTTTCTTCTTTCTCTTCAGAGGCCAATACCGCTCTTCAGCAGTAGCTGAGCGAAGCCAACACCGCGTTGCGCGCCAAGGGGGAGGAGTGCAGCAAGCTTGCCGCAGAGCGCGATCTCCTGGCCGCACAATTGGCAGAGCAGAAGGAGCTGCTTAAGAAGACGCAGAAGGAGGCGAAAGAAGAGGAGACCACCCTCCTGGCCGAATCGCGAGCGAGCGCTCCTCTTGGACTGACAAGGAGGCAATGCTGGCCTCCGGCTTCCACGAGATCGAGGACCTCGTCGATGGTGAGCTTCTTTGCTTTTCTTCTTCGAGCTGCCGACTATAGGTCGAGCCGACTCCTGGTTTTTTGACCTTTTCTTCATTCTTTTCGTCTTGGCAGACTTCTTCCCCGGCCACTCGCAGGCCGCCAATCAAGCTATCGAGGCTGATCGCGAGGGGCGGAGGGCAGATGGCGCGGAGATCGCCGTTGACGCCTCCAGACCCTTGGCGAGCATATTCTGAGCACTGGGGCTCGTCTGCGGCCGGCCCACTGGATGTTGCGCTGGCTTCAACGTGTCAGCGCCCAAACGATCGCTGCCCTGTGGCCAGACATGCAGGCTCCGCACACCCCCAGTCAGACTGCCGACTGGCTAGAGGTCGCGGCTGGCCGTTTTGAGGCCTGGAAGGGTTCCTCGGCCCGGGCTGGAGCGCGCCGAGCCTTGGAATTTGTCAAGGCATGGTATCCGGGGCTGGACCTAGATCGGCTGGCCACACTCCGGTCAGAGGCCCAGCCGGAGCTGGCAGCCACGGAAGACGCCCTTGTCAAGCGCGCGGCGGCGATCGCCGAGTACACCGACACCAGCATCTTTGTCCCCGAGCGGGCTGAAGACGGCGGGGAGGTACCGCCGGAGTGGTTTGGGATGAACCCAGACTACGGCGAGGACTCGGCGGAGGTGATCGGCTCCAGCGTCGAGGAGGAAGACGAGGCGGAGGACGGAGGCGAGACGGAGGCATCGGAAGATGGAGCGGACGGCCAGCCTCAGCTCGACCGCGCCTCCAGCAACGAGCCGTGCCCGCCCGAGCCGACTGCCGCTGGAGGTGATCAAGCCGAGACCGCCCAGCCGGCCGCCCCAACATCTGACACCGCCGTCTCCTTCGATCCTCCGAACCCGTCTGCCGCCTCCTAGGCTGCTAGCTTATCTTTGTTTTATCTGCTTTAATAGTCTTTGAAGAACTTGTTAATTCGCACAATTCCACCCGCGGGGTGTATTTTGAACTTCTGCTTGAAGATTCAGCCAAGGGCCTTTGTTATGTAAATATTCATCCAACTTCTATCTTTTCTTGCTCATTGCTCCTTTGGCTTTTTCCTTTGCCGCCTTCCCTCAGTTGCCGTCTTTGTCAGTCGGACAGCTGCTCTGCAGACTGCTGCTGGATCAAATTCTTGGTCACTTTGGGAAGGCAAGTACTTAGCCGTTTTAGAGGTGTTTAGCAAGTTGGATAGAAGGTGGCAAGCCGACTGTTCAAGAGTCGGTTTGCGAAAAAAGGCTGGAAGCCGGCTTTAAGCAATGTTTATGCTTTGAGTCCTTAGCCATTTTTCATGTGGACGCCCATTCTTCCTTACTCTTGCCCACCAGACAGTCGCTTTGCAAGCTGCAGCTTCTAACAGGAGACGGCTTAGGCGCCACACACTACTTGTCCGGCTGCATGAAGCATTTCATAGCGCAAGGCGGCAAGTCCCCGGGCCGACTAGTCGAACCCGGTGCCAAGCGACATAACAAAGAGTAACATACTCGAAGGCATAATTCTTATCATATAGATAAAAGAGGGCAGTCCCCGAGCTCTTCTCGGGGGGCCCGAAGTCTTGGTACTTTTAATACAAAAGGTAGCATGGTACATATTGCGTTTAACTGTAAAATTTTCTAAGGAGATTTGCATTCCATGGCCGCTCTGTCTCTTTGCCGGAGTCGTCCCTCTTGCGTGCTCGGGGCTTCTGAGCGTCGATCACGTAGTAGGAGTCATTGCCCAGCACTTTGTTGATGATGAAAGGGCCTTCCCAAGGCGCCGACAGCTTGTGCTGGCCGGCTGTTCGCTGGATCAGTCGAAGCACAAGGTCTCCCTCTTGGAAAGATCTTGGCCTGACCTTCCTGTTGTAGTATCTGCGCAGGCTCTGTTGGTAGATGTTGGACCGGCTAAGTGCCAACAGCCGGCCCTCTTCGAGCAGATCGACGCCGTCTTGACGTGCTTCTTCTGCTTCTTCCTCGGTATACATGGTGACTCGCGGGGAGTCGAACTCTATGTCCGTTGGGATGACGGCTTCAACACCGTAGACGAGGAGGAAAGACATGAAGCCGGTTGACTTGTTTGGAGTCGTGCGCAGACTCCAGAGGACGGCTGGCAACTCATCGAGCCAGCAGCCAGCCGAGCGCTCCAGAGGCTCGACTAGTCGAGGCTTGATGCCGGACAGTTTGAGGCCATTTGCTTGCTCCACCTGGCCATTTGACTGTGGATGCGCGACGAACGCTAGGTCCAGTCGGATGCCCTGTGTCGCGCAGAAACTGGCCAAGGCACCTTTGGCAAATTCGTGCCGTTGTCAGTGATGATGCTGTGTGGTACGCCGTACCGAATTGTGATGTCGGAGATGAAAGTCACGGCAGTCGGACCATTCAACTTCTTGATTGGCTTCGCTTCTATCCACTTGGTGAACTTGTCCACGGCGACAAGTAAGTGAGTTAGGCCACCTCGTGTCGTCTTGAATGGTCCCACCATGTCTAGGCCCCAAACTGCGAAGGGCCAGGCAATGGGGATGGTCTTGAGTGCAGAAGTCGGCTGATGCGGCTTGGAGCGGAACTTCTGGCACCCTTTGCATTTTTGGACCAATTCCTTGGCCTCTTCTAAGGCCGTTGGCCAGAAGAAACCGTGTCAGAAGGCTTTGGCGACGAGTGCTCTTGAAGCCGCATGGTGGCCGCACTCGCCTTGATGGATGTCTTTGAGAATTGCTTGGCCTTGCTCTGGCTCTACGCAGCGCTGGTAGACACCAGTGACGATGCGCCTGACCAGCTCTCTGTTGACTATGGTGTAGGCTGCCGCTCGGCGTTGTACTTGCCGAGCTAAGACCTCATCAGTCGGCAGCTCTTTGCTCACCAGAAATTTGAGGATGGGTTGGGCCCATGAGGGTGCTGCTATTTCTTTGGCTAGCAGAACTGCGACTTGGACGAGAGCGGCTGGTCTAGGAGTCGGTGGGCTGGAGTCAGCAACCGCTTGCTAGATTAATGAAGTCCCCGGGCCGAGTTCTGGAGTCTTCGGGCTGGCCGCCGCAGTCCCCGATCCCTGGGCCGGCTTCAACTGTGGCGGTTCTGGAGCCATCTACCAAAATCCTCGTACCGTCTGCTGGAGCTCTGGAGTCGGGTCCGACTTCTTTGGGAGGAGCCGGCACAAAGATGGAGTCTGATTCTGGTGAAGGCTTGACAGACGGCTTGAGGAGGTGCTGAAGGGCGACGCCGGATGGTATTGCTTGGCGGGTGGAGCCGATTCGTGCTAGGGTGTCTGCTTGGTCATTGTCGTTTCTTGGCACATGGAGGAACTCGCACCCCTCGAAATATCCACTGAGTTGCTGCACGAGGAAACGGTAGCTCGCCATGTTTGCATCTTTGGCATCCCAGTCGCCAGACGACTGCTGGACCACTAAGTCGGAGTCGCCATAACATAGGATCCGGCGAATGCCAAGTTCTTTGGCAAGCCGGAGCCCGTGAATGAGCGTCTCGTATTCGGCGACGTTGTTGGAGGCGGCAAAGTGGCTTTGCAGTGCATATTTGAGCTTGTCACCTTTAGGAGAAGTGAGGACAATGCCGACTCCCAAGCCGGTGCGCATCTTGGAGTCGTCGAAATGCATCCGCCAATGGGTGGAGTCCGGCGCTGGTGGTAGGTACTGGGTCTCGACCCAGTCGACGAGGAAGTCGACCAGTGCTTGTGACTTGATGGCGGTGCGGGGCTGGTAGTAGATGGTGTTGGGAGCCAGCTCTGTGGCCCATTTGGCCACTCGGCCAGAAGCATCTCGGCTTCCGATGATCTCGGCAAGTGGGGCCGTGCAGACCACAGTGATTGGATGCTCTTGAAAATAAGGCTTCAACTTCTTGGCGGCAAAGTGCACGCCATAGCACATCTTCTGGTAGTGGGGGTAGTTCTGCTTGGAGGTGGACAGCACTTCGCTCAGGTAATATACCGGTCTCTGGACAGGTAGTGCCTTGCCTTCCTCCTTGCGTTCCACTACAATGACTGTGCTGACTACCTGGCTGGTGGCAGCGATGTACAGGAGCATGGGCTCCTTAGGAGTCAGAGCCGCTAGAACGGGTGGAGTAGTCAACATCTTCTTCAACTGGAGAAAAGCTTCGTCCGCCTTGTGGTTCCACTCGAAAAAAGTGGTCTTCTTCATGAGCTGGTATAAAGGGAGAGCTTTCTCGCCCAGCCGACTGATGAATCGGCTGATGGACGCCAAGCAGCCAGTGAACTTTTGCACGTCCAGCAGTCGGCTGGGTACCTCCATCCTCTCAATGGCCTTGATCTTTACAGGGTTGCACTCTATGCCGCGTTCAGAGACCAGGAAGCCAAGTAGCTGGCCGGCTGGTACTCTGAAGATGCACTTCTCAGGGTTGAGCTTGATCTGGAATCGGCGCAGGTTCTCAAAGGTCCCCTTGAGGTCTTCCAGCAATGTTCCATGTTTCTCCATCTTTACCACCACATCGTCCACGTAAACATGGGAGTTTCTGCCGAGTTGGTTGAGGAGGCACTTCTGCATGCAACGCTAAAAGGTGGCGCCGATATTCCTCAAGCCAAATGTCATGGTCAGGTAGCAGAAGGCTCCAAACGGTGTGATGAAGGTGGTCTTCAGTCTGTCAGCCGGGTTCAGCTTGATCTGGTGATATCCTGAATATGCATCTTAGAAGCTCAACAGCTCGCATCATGCCGTGGAGTCTATCACCTGATCAATTCTTGGCAAAGCAAATTGGTCCTTGGGGCAAGCCTTCTTGAGGCTTGTGTAGTCAATACACATTCGCCACTGCTTGTTCTTCTTCAGTACCAGGACCGGGTTGGCTAGCCACTCTGGAAAGAATACTTCCATAATGAAGCCGGCTGCTAGGAGTCGGGCTATCTCTTCTCCGACAACTCTTCTCTTTTCTTCTGATAGGCGGCGCAAGGGCTGCCTGACTGGCTTCGCATCAGATCGGACATGTAACTTGTGCTCGGCGAATTCCGTCGGTACACCTCGCATGTCTTTGGGGGACCATGCGAAGATGTCCCGATTCTCATGGAGGAAATCGACGAGCTCGCCTTCCTATTTGCTGTCGAGGTTTGCGCCTACGACAGCGTACCTCTCTGGGTGCTCCAGGTCCAAGGGTATCTTCTTCGTCTCTTTGGCTGGCTTGAACGAACCCTCAGCCTCAGACTCCTTGGGGTTAGGCGACACCTCTGGCTTCTTGCCGGCCATCGTCACAACCCGGTCAAGGAGCCGCTTCTCGGCCGCGATCACCAGGGACTCGGCCAACCGACTACTTTCAGCCGCACAGGCAGACGACTTCCGTTAGTCGCTGGCTACGGTCAGAATCCCCTTGGAACTAGGCATCTTCATCTTGAGGTAGGCGTAGTGGGGGACCACCATGAACTTGGCCAGGGCAGGTCGGCCAAGTAATGCATGGTATGGGCTCTCGAGATCCACCACCTCAAACCAAACTGACTCTCGGCGCAAGTGATCTTTGTCTCCAAAGAGGACGTCCATCAGGATCTTGCCAATTGGTGAGCAGGAAAGGCCAGGAACAATGCTGTGGAATACGGTCTGGCTATTCTGAAGCTGTCTTTGCTTGATTCCTAACTTCTCCATGGTGTCCTTGTACAGGATGTTGATGCTGCTGCCTTCGTCTATCAGAACTCGTGAGAAACGAGCAGCTCGTCTATACGTGGCAAAGGTGGCATCCAAGACCAAGGCATAGGAGCCCGGGCTCGGCATCACCTCTGGGTGATCAGCTCTGCCCCAGCTGATATGCTTCTCGGACCAGTGCATGAATTATGGTGTCTCTGATGCTAGTGCATTCACCTCTTGCTGCTGCAGCCGCCTGCTGCGTCGATCATCAGCCACGCTGGTAAATACCACGTAGGCTCCGTGCTCTTCGGGGTACTCGTCTTGTACTGCACCGACTGGCCTAACAGCCGGCTGCTGGGGCGGAGGCGGAGGCGGCTGCCCAGCAGGCGGGGGAGGCAGGAGGCCGTCTCCTTTGGCGATCCTGGTGAGCCAGTGGCACTTCCGGGTGGTGTGGTTTGATGGCTTCGCGCCGCTGTGGAACTTGCAAGGACCATCCAGAGTCTGCTCGTATGAGAAAGCCGACAACTAGTTGGGCTTGCCGCCTTTCTGTCGCTTGGGTGGAGGCTGCCCTTCCGGCTGCTGGTCTTCGACTTTTTCCACCTGCCGGCTGCTGGAAGCCGGCTGTGGGGCCTTGCGCTTGTGGTTGCTCTGCTTTTGTCGCCGACTGGCGTCTCCAGCCGGAGTTCTAGGAGACCGAGGGGCCACTTTGCCAGTCGCACTAACTTGAATCTCCGCCTTCATGGAGGAGTCGGCCGTGGCATACTTGTCCGCTATGATCAGCAGTTCGTCGAGGGTTTCTGGCTCGTCGCAGAGGAGCTTGTGCTTGAGGAGGGTGCCTTCTCTGCACCCGGCGGTGAAGTACTCGATAGCCTGCACCTCGTGCACGCCCTCACAGGAGTTTCGAAGCTCGGCCCAACGCGTGAGGTAGTCGCGAGTCGACTCGTTGGGGCCTTGCACGCACAAGGAAAGCTGGCGAGGCTTGGGAGGATGCTTGTACGTGCTTGTGAAGTTGCGGACGAATGCATCGGTGAAGTCGACCCAGTTGTTGATGATGCGGGGCTTCAGGCTATTCAGCCATGTCCGGGCCGTGCCCTGGAGCATCAGCGGAATGTATTTTACGGCAACACGGTTGTTGCCGTTTGCTATGTTGACGGCCGTAGAGTAGTCAACCAGCCAGTCCTCCAGCTTCATAGAGCCGGTGTACTTGGGCGTGTCTCTTGGGAGCGTGAACCCTTTGGGAAAGGGCTCGTCTCGAATGTGGGGCCCGAAACAAGGCGGACCCAACTCGTCTTCTTCTTCCAGCGCCAAGGATCGGTGAAGTCGGTCGATCCGGTGGCGGGCGTCATTTTCTTCGACTCCCTCTCGGCGGCCAAGGCGGTCTCCGAGAGTCGGATGGTCAACAGGCAGCGGGGAGACTCGCCTTGCTTGCGAGGAGGAGGAGGCGGACAGTCGTCTCGTCGTTCCACTGCTCTTAGGCGGCTGTCTTGGTCGCGCTCTATGGTAATGCGAGTCCAACTGCGGCTGATAGCCGGATCCTTGTCTTTTGTTCTGCGGGCGCCGCCAGTCGGTGTCCGAGACGTCGCGCCTTGGTCTCGGCATGGAGGCAGGTCGTCGTTTTGTCGCTGCGGCGCCTCTGTGCGGCAGCCGGCCTCGTTCTGCGCGGCAGCCGCGTCGAGGAGCCGCTGGACTCGCTCCGTCATCAGGCGGCGCTCTTCACCCTCGAAGTTGTCCAGCTCGTCCGCCATCGCCTGGGTGGCTCGAATGTTCTCTGCAGGCGTGGCGTATACAGGGCGATTTGCCCCGAATAGGTTGGCGATGGCCATGCCGCGCTGCTGTACCGCGCCTAGGCAGCTGGGCCCAGTTGGAGCTGGTGAGCCACCCACGGGCTCGGTATGGAGCCGACAGGCCGCGTCCGCCGCGGGCGGGTCTTGCCGGCTGCAGATTACTGTAGTCGTGCTTCTAATGACGCGGGCTCGGTCATGGGGTCGTGGAAACAGCTCCGGCGGCTGGCAGGCGATCACTGTTGCCACTCCCTGTCACGTCTGGTTAACGGCGCGTGGGGCCCGTGGGAGGGGCTGGCTGACTCCTGGGGGCCGACTCCCAAGTGGGCCGACTGGTGGCGCTCTCATCGTCTTCTGTACTCTCGCCGACTGGTGGGACCCGTCATCCCTGGGTCGTACTGGCAGGCCGTCGTGGGCACAGGACTCCGCCCACTGGGGCTGACGTCAGGGTCGGCATGGCAATAGTGCTGCGCCGCGCGGAGATCTCCGCGGGTACGGCGTACTGTGGCCATGTCTGCCCTTGGAAAAGGGTGGGACTGGACCTTACTGTGGCCACTCCCCGTCCCGTCCCTCTTTATGAGGGCATGGGGGTTGTTGGCGTCGCGGGCCGACTCCCCATGGCCAGCTTCCCTGGAAGTCGCCAGTTAGGAGTCGGCTCATCCTGAAGTCGTCCTCAGGACTCGGCCGCGAGTGGGCACTCGGGTGCCTCGCCGCCGACTCTCAGAAGGCGGCTCTTCTTCCTGGGTTCTTGAGGGGCGCAGCCTGCCCCGATGTCTTGAAAGGTTATGGGCCTGGGTTAGCCTACCCGTGGCCCATTACTCCGACAGTAGAAGTACTTGGCCGATCCATCATTCCAAGAGAAATGTGTGAGTGGGAGAAAGAGAAGAACGTATACCAAATGTACCTTGACCAAAGTTGAAGGTGGATCAATGATCACTCCAATGTGAACAAGGAAATAGCACAATTGGTACCAATTCTTGTCGGTTCTCACACGTACACAAATAAGAGCTTATGGTGGAGCTTGGTTAGGATGGTGGCACTAAATTTGATGTGAAAGTAAGCAAGACTCAATAATGTTGGAAAAAATTCACAAATACAACAAGTAGACCAAACAATATAAGGTACACGGAAACACACACGCAAAGAGATAAGTGGGGTCGTGCAACCAAGGAATGAGCCAAAATGTGGAGTCCACGAAAATGCTCTTATGGCACAACACTAGAGAGACGCTAGCACGATTGCACAATAGGCGTACACAAACTTGTGCAGAACCTACTAAGCAAAAATGCAATGACTTCTATCCCAAGTATGCTCTATGCATGGTGTTTCGATGATATGATTCAAGATGATCTAGTATGACAATCTTAATGTTGTATGAGGCTATGGTTCTTGCTTATAAGCTATTTGCTTATCTTTCCCTTGTGCTTAAAAGCTTGTTTGGCTCTTTGTGTGTTGAGCTCTTTTCTCATGCAATGCTTCATGTATCAAGATAGAAATTGTGTATGCGATGACAACCTTGTGACACAAGAGATGATACCAATATATGTACCAATGATGTAAGTATGCTATGGGAAGTATGATCACTAATGTGCGCAAGTCACGTTGCCGACAATACTCAAAGGCTAGCTCAATGGGTAAGCGACCCAAAAAGAATAGGTTATGGTGGTTGTCAATGTAATGGCAAGGGGTGGACAAAGATGTCGTCGAAGTTACCGTCCTTGCTTGCAGTTGAGCGTGTCACAAAACCAAGATGAGGTTACAGTGAAGGTAGTTGTTGATGAAGCGTCCGTGGTGAAGATGAGCGGCGGTAATGTCGATGTCGAACCATTCCTAGTTAGTCGAAACACCCTAGGAAACGATGAACCACAACTCAAACTCTCAAAACCAAATGCGGCAAAATGTGTCGGAGTTGGTAGCGGTCAAGTGGTGGTAGTGTTGGATGTATCGAAAGGGTTGGCGGAAGTTAGGTGGTGGTGGTCGAGGGGGGGTATGAGGAGGTGAAGGCGGCGGTGTATAAAACTGTAGGACTTGTAGTTTCGACAGAGGAAGCCAGATGATCCGGGCCAGGAGCCGGATGATCCGGGCGGATCCGGATGATCCGGATCAGGGTCCGGATGATCCGGGCGGGTCAACTCGCTCGGGGAAGCTCGGGATGAACTTGAAAATAGGAACAAATTTGATGATTTCGCGGATTTTTGGATGGATTGGAAGGTGGAGATAGTGGGGGAAGGTAAGATCCACTTGCAACACAACAAATTCACGGGTCAAAACCAACAAAACATCATCAAAACACACAGATCACAAGAAAAATTATTGGGGCTATTATTGTGGGGATTTTCGAATTAGGACGAAAAACAACAAAATCAAGCTAGAAACACAACAGGGAGGCTCCAAAATCGTGATCAACGTGGCTCTTGATACCAAGATGATGTAGGGTTGGAACCCTAGGGTTCGATCTTTCACGAAAGGAGCGGATCCCGCGATGAAAATGAAGAACACGAGGGGAGACACGAGGGGAAACACAAGGGGAAACATGAGAGAAACACTAAACCAACAAGAAATAGTCACACATATGCTAGATCCTCGAGTACATAAGATATCAAACGATCCACGGTTAACTAAGGACGATACAAGTAGCACGATCTTCTCCGTGAGGAGGTCTTGAGGTTCTTCCCGTGAAGGGGTCTTGAATCCGCTTGGAAGATCTTCTCCGAGGAGGCACTATCTCCGAGGAGAAGGTAACCAAGTGGATGAGCAAAGCTCTCACACAAAATATGAGCTAATCCTTTGCTAACCCTAGAAAAGTGGTGGAGGAGTCGTTTATATAGGCAAAGGGGGCGAAGGGGTACATGGGTTTCGGCCCAACACACACGCAGGTGGTGGTCCGGATGATCCAGACGGGCAGCCGGATGATACGGGCTTCAAGAACCCGGATGATCTGGGAGGGGGTCCGGACGAGGCAAATAGGCGGGCGGCGTCGTCGGCGGCCCGGATGTTCGGCGGGTGGTCCGGACGTCCGGCTGGGGTCTGGATGATCCGGCCTCGGGGTGCAGCTTCGGGTGCTCTTGGGTCTTGACTTATCCGGATCATCCGGGCTGGGGTCCGGATCGCCCAAGCTGTGTTCGGATCGTCCGAGACCTCGTCCGGATCGTCCGGCCAGCCTGGGGCTTGGCTGATTTCTTCTCCGTCTTCATGCATATCTTCTGCTTCCGATACTTCTTGTTCCTTAGCTTCTCTATGGCTAACTCCTTGGTACCTGAGTATGCATAATCTGTTCGGTTGAGGTAGTAGCCATGTCTCATGTGCGTTGAAGTGGAATTGTGAGAGGAGAGATGTCACCTCGGTTTTGAGAGCTATTGTATGTGCCCGTGTCATGGTTCTTCTAGGCACTTGGTGAGGCGATGATAGGTCCATGGGGATGACCTTGGGATGCTCCACATCAGGTCGTCCCGTCTAAGCTATGTACATGTACATACAGCCACACGACAAAAATACGGCCATGTACGTACATACAAGCGGGGTCTCGAAACGGGTACTCACGCATATGGACGGCCAGGGCTCGTGTACATGGAGAGGCAATGGATGGGAGCGACATTGTCCTATTCATCTTCAGCTAACCGACTGGGTCAGAACGGACGAAACAACATCGTGTTCACCGGGAGCCAAGTGACTGGGTCGAAGTGCGCCATGTTCATCGGAAGGCAACAAACTGGGTCGGAATGGGTCGTGTTCAATGGGAGCCAACTGGCTTGGATGGAACAGCCGAGATGGGGTCTGGTGTACCAGAAAACGGAGGAAAATGACCTTGTGTTCAACCGCGTATGGTCAAAACGAGGCCCTGTTCATCGGGAAGGGTCTGGCGTCTCGCAAAACGGAGGAAACAGACTTGTGTTCAAGCTCCTACGGTCGAAACGGGGTGCTGTTGATTGGGAGGGGTGTGGCGTACCGCAAAACGGAGGAAACATACTTGTGTTGGAGCACCTATGGTCGAAATGGGGGTCCTGTTCATTAGGAGGGGTGTGGCGTACCGCAAAGCGGTACTCCACGGGCTACTATTCATCCACCATCTACTGCCTCGCTCCAGCCTCCACGGGCTACTGTTCATCCACCGTCGAGTTCCTCCAGCCTCCACCTGCTATTGTTCATCCACCGTAGACTTCCTCCAGCCTCCACCAGCTACTGTTCACCACGGGGTCCTGTTCATCCAGCCTCCACCGGCTACTATTCAACCAGCCCTCCACACGGGGTCCTGTTCAACCAGCCCTCCATGGTCTACTATTCATCCAGCCCTCCACCGGCTACTATTCAACTAGCCCTCCATGGGGTCCTGTTCATCCACCCCAACTAGCTCGATCGGGGTCCTGTTCATCCAGCGGCAACGACCTCTGCTACCACGGGGTCCTGTTTATCCAACACCCACCGGGAACTATTCATCCAACCCCCAACAATGCTCACTATTCATCAAGAGGCAGCAGGTTCGACCGGCTTTAGTTAGTAGCAGTAGCGAAGAAATCGCTCGGGTTCAGTTAACAGCCAAGGGATCGATCGCTCGGGTTCAGTAACGTAGCTAGTGCAATCGCTTGGGTTTAGTAAGCGAACACCTCACTCGGGTTTAGTTAGAGCACAATGCCCCGCACACATGCGCGTACATGTACGAGAGAAACGCGCAGACCTCCGTGCATCGCTCGCCCCCGACCACCCACCGTAACCAGGAACTCCCTGATATTTTCCTCGCCCTCGCTTCTACCACGGTTTTTTCCATCATGGACGGCTCAAAGAATGTCATGCAGCTGCGTCTCCGGCCAGCCAAGGACGAAAAGCCCATTTTTTGTCATAATTTTTTGTCATAGAAGTAGGAGCCCACCACATCTATGATGATACCGGGTTTTGTCACAATTATCATCATAGAAGTGTCATAAGCATGACAGAAAAAATTCGTTGAGCCCAAAATGTCACAGATGTGTCTTTTTTTGTAGTGAGTCACAACACTTGGCCAATGCTTCTGTGCATATATAACCTAGCTCCTTGGTTGTCTATGAAGAAAGAATACATTATGATGTCAATGATTATCCAAGCCCGAAGCGACCAGGAAATGACATCGACATTTACTTTCAGCTACTCGTAGAAGAACTGCTGACAGTGTGGATAGATGCGCCTACTGTAATATGTTATGATACTTATAGAAAGGATATTTTCGATCTACATGTGATGCTGGTGCACGCCATTCAAGATATGTTGGCATTAGGCAACACATCAAGGCAAAAAACAAAGGGAGATGTAGGGTGTGTCACATGCATGAATAGGACAACTAGCAGATTTCTTCCCAACTCGTGCAAAACTAAGTATTTGCGTCATCGTAGGTTCTTACGGAGAAATCACCCATACCGAAAGATGAAAGCTGAATTTGATGGTACGACAAAGGTAGATGTGGGCCCAAGACCCTATGATGGGGAGGTCGTCCACAACATGGCTAAACAAATTAATGTTGTGCTTGTAAAGAAGCACGCTTTGACGGTGAAACAAACACCCCAGGGTCAAGTGTTTAAGAAGAAATCAGTGTTCTGGAAATTACCTTACTGGGAGATTCTACGTGTACGTCACTCCATCGATGTCATGCATGTAGAGAAGAATGTATGTGAAAGCATCCTTGGTACTCTACTCATGATTAAAGGTAAAACAAAGGATGGTGATGGTGCATGGCTCGATATGCTTGCTGATCAATCAAAACGCAAGAGTGAATCAAAAGATGATGACAAATTCATCAAAGCTCACCAGAGTTACAATTTTAGTATAAAAGAAGCAACACGGTTCTTCACCTATTTGTTGTCAGTTAATACACCCTCTTCCTACTCCGCGAACATCAGAAGTCTCATGTATGTGAGCTCAGGTAAAATAAATTTGGGACACATGAAGTCACATGATTGCCACATAATGTTGAGACAAATCCTCCCGGTGGCCATCAGGAATCTGATGGAGAAAGATATAAGAAACACACTCATTGAGCTCTGCGATTTCTTCAACCAACTATGGTAGAAAGTTGTAAATCCTGAAGAGTTGGATCATATGCAAGATGATATTGCAAGAATATTGTCCAACCTAGAGATGTTTTCCCACCGTCATTCTTTGATGTCATGGTCCATCTCACTGTGCACCTTGTCGATGAGATAAAGTATTGTGGTCCTGTGTTTCTTCGCAACATGTATCCCTTCGGGCAGTTCATGGGAATACTGAAGTGCTATTGTCGAAACTGAAACCATCCAGAGGCAAGCATCCTACAAGGTTATACCACAGAGGAGGTGGTTGAGTTTTGCACTGAATACATGAAACAAAGACCGATAGGTTTGCCCCACTCTCGCCACGAGGGAAGGCTGAAAGGTAAGCAGGTCCTTGCTGGCACGCAAATGGCTGCACCCAGAGAATTGGCAGAGAAAGCCCATTTTACGGTACTGTTTAACTAACCTATTCTCAGCGCTTATGTCAAAGAACACTTGGCGGAGATACGCCAAAGCTTCTTACCAATGGTGCCTTCATTAAATGTGGAGATGAAGGAGCACACTAAGAACTACGCTGAATGGCTGAAGAATCATTTGGCACAAGAATCCATCGATGACATTGCTACGTGGTTGGCTCAAAAGCCATCACCTACGGTGTTGACGTACCAAGCATATGACATAAATGGATACATGTTCTACACCGAGGAACGTGATGAGAAGACCTCATATCAGAACAACTCTGTTCGAATAAGAATGCATGACTATAGATGAAGCTGATAAAAGGGTATACTATGGAACCATCAAAGAGATTTGGGAGCTTAACTATGTGAAAGTTAGGTGGAATTATTCAGGTCGCATGGATCCTTCTTGGTCATGTAAAGGTTGATGATTACATACCTATGTTAACAGGACATGTTCATTCTTGCCAGCGATAATACCCAGATTTTCTATGCGGAAGACTCCTTGCATAAGAACTGCCATGTCGTGATGCATGGGAAGTGGAGGGTACCAGGTGTCGAGGATGTTGCCGATGAGGACGAGTATGATGAATTTGCTGAGTTGCCAGCCAAGGGATCACACACCCATGTAACAGAGAAGCGTAAAATCATTAGAAAACCCAAGTTCATTCAGGGTCAACATAATGATCCCGGTTCCCCCATGTACATGGGAATTAAGCCATAAGACTAGTCTTTATGCCTACCCCGCAACTTAATTCATTCAATTTAGAACTGTCGCATGTACTGAATTTGTGAGTTATGCCCGGTTTTCTGTTGATGCAAGAACCATTAATATGTTGACCTTGATATGCTCTAAGTTCAGGCAATGAATATGAACTATTTATTGTTATTGTTATTATTATTATTATTATTGTTATTATTATTAATATTATTAATATATCATAGAGGTAGCACACGCAATTGATCTCAGTCCAGCATGTGTGAACAAAAGATATGCAATCTGGTTTGCGAATAGCACACGGTTCATTCATGAAAGCCGTCTGTCGACCAAATGTCGCGCGTGTTTTGAGTCGTGCTTTCTAATTGGCCAAAACCCAAACCCCACGGATCGTCCGTCTGCAGCGTTGGATACTCCCAGATTAAACGGCAATCCTCATCCCTTTCGACATCAAATGCAGTTCCGGTTGTAATTTTATTTTTATGCGCAAAATGCACGTTAAACTCAAAAAATGTCTTAAATATAGCTAATGATTCCTGAAATGTGCCAGAAAATCAAACCCGTGGTATAATGGTGATTGTGTACCGTAGAAATTTTTATGATGCCAAACGATGAAGTCACTATCCACTCGAGTTTGCATTGACACATCTCCTTTTGGAAACCATGATCCTTCATATGAGATGCTCCGGTTTGGAAGGAGCGATCATCAAAAATTGTGCCAAACTTTACCAATTTTTTCCACGGGGTCATGAGAGCATGCCAGGGGCACACGCCGATTTTGATGATGTCCAGACTCCATCTGAATTTCCTGTAATTAAAATACCAACTAGGCCTACGCCAGTGGCCGCACCTCGCGGCCGAAATGTTTGAAACTTATCCCCGCTTCTTGGACAAATGGATGAAAACTCACAAAGCGATGTACAAATGATTTGTACACCTTCTTTTCTTAGGGTGGCCATAGTAGGGGTATCATAGCCGGTATCATGCACTCGGGAATAACAAATATGATTATGTGCCAAGGGATCAAAGAAGGGAGAGTGGGTTAGAGTAATATAGGTAGATACCCTAACATAGTAAATGCTATACTACTTTGTGTCATGCATGGCCATAAATACGGTCATCTATGATACTATGCACTATGAATGTACATAGTATCATACACTAGTATCATATGCATGATACTAGTGTATGATACTCCCCACTATAAAGCTGGCCATAGTGATGGTATCATAGCCGGTATCATGCACTCGGAAATAGCAAGTATGCTAATGTGGCAAAGAATTAAAGAAGATTGAGAGGGTTAGTGTAACATATAGGTAGATAGCGTATCATGTTAAATGTGATGCTAATTTGTGTCATGCATGGCAATAGATATGATCATCTATGCACTATAATTAAAGGTAGTATCATACACTAGTATCATATATATGCATGATAGTAGTATATGATACTCTCCACTATGAGTAGCCTAAGTATAGCCTAACTAAAACACCCATATGTAATTGTAGTAGGCTTTTGACTTTATATGCACTAAATGCAAGGTAAGTGCAAAAAGTGACTTAAACATAGTGGACAAGACCTGAAATGGGCCAGAAAATCAAACCAAGGGTATATCCATGATTGTTTACCAAGGTTTTTTAGAGGCGTGACGATGTAGTAACTGGCGATTTGGAGTCCGAAGTGCCGCATCTCCTTTTGGAAACTATGATCCTTCTTGTGAGATGCTCCGGTATGGAAGGTGCGAGCACCAAAACTTGTGCCAAACATTACCAATTTTTTCCATTTGATCATGAGAGCACGCTATTGACACAATGATTTTTGTTATTTCCAGACTCTATATGCATTTCCTGAAATTAAAATACCAGCAAGGCCTACGCCTCTGGCCGCACCCTGCGGCTGAACTGTTTGTAGTTTTTGCCCGTTTCTTGGACAATGAAGGAAAACTCGCAAAGCAACACACAAATGATCTTGCTAACACCTACCGTATAGTTGCGACTATATATATACATACATATATATATATACATCTGGGCTATTATGTTACCCTTTTTGAACTGACGGTTTCAGGTGGTTGAGCTGATGTTTTCGAAGCGGTTGAACTGATGCTTTCAGTTGTGTTTAACACATGGTCTTCTTTAGTTCGAAAACTTTTTTGTCGGAACGTGCCGTGTAATATATCATTGGAAAGCTCTTGCCAACCATATTTCAAGTATATTGAACGTTTTTGCAAAATCATTATTGTTTAAGAGTAGTTTTGAAAAACCATTTTTTTCAAAACCAAAAACATGAATCGTATTTTGGACTCAATTTTAAAATGGTTTGTCGGAATTGGGCAAATAAGATGGCGTTGGAAAGCTGGTGAAAATCCGCATCTTCCATATATGTATTGTTTTTTATAATTCTATACGATTTAAAAGTAATTTGAAAAATGGTGAAATTCTGGGCGAAACGTATTTTCGCGATTTTTTGCAAACGGTTTGTTGGATTGACGCAAATGATACGGCGTTGGAAAGCTATGTAAAATTCGCAACTTTTTCGTATAGAAATATTTTTCTAATTCCTTACGGTTTAAAAACGAATTCGAATACGGTCAAATTTGATTTTGAACGTGATTTTTTTTAAAGTTTGTCGAAATATGGCTAATAATATACCATTGGATAGCTATCGAAAATGCGAAACTTAGTCATGTTGAATGTTTTCTCTACTTCACAACCGTTTAAGAGTAATTTTGAATACGGCATGATGGATCCTGCTGTTTTCTCGTGTGAAAAACAGAGTAGTCGTACTGATATATATGTATGTTTGTACTGAGCTATTTTTTGTAGAGTAATTTTGAATGGTTCCGAAAAAGGGTACTTGTACTGATGCTTGCATGGGTTTGTACTAAGCATGTTTTCACTAACTAGACTTTGCTCTGTTTTTTTGGTAATATTTTTCTCGTAAGTTTTCAACGGTTTACTGTATCGCCGCCCCTGTACTTGTATGGTTTGTATCATCGAACTGAATGACATTTTATTCAAAAAGAAAATGTGTTTGTTTTGTTTCCTTTTTTTAACTCAACATTTTTTGACAACATTGTTCTGAACTTCTCTCATTTTACGACTTGTACTGAGGTACTTACTAAGCAGGATTTTCATGGGGTTTCTTTTTTTTCTTAAACTTTACAATTTGAATTTCTGCCATTTCTTTTATTCCGAATGGACCACCGTTTTAAACTCGTACTGAGGTACTTACTACGCCCGAACTGGGGTGGCTGTCATGTGTCTCGGTGTGTTTTGAACTCGACGATATTTTTTCATCAATTTACTGCCCATTTTTTTCATCACACTTGAGAGTGATTAATATGTTTACTTACTGGCCAGTAACACATGAACTCCTCAGGTAATAATACATGAACTACTAGGAACATAAATTTTCATCGAGCACTTGAAAACATAAAACATTACATAAAAAGAAGCACCGAACAGTGAATGTAAAAATAACTCCCACATCCATCATATACTGGGAGCTTCCACTTGAATAGGAAAATTTGTTTATCCCTCACCAATTAAAACAAGAAACCTGAAGAAAAGAAGTTTGGTTTCTCATTGACATAATAACAAACAGGAGCACGAAATCGTAGCTTTTCATCAATGTCAGCATGATGCATCGTTGCGTTTTTTTCGTTGTTGTTGTTGTTGTTGTTGTCTTCCTTGACTATTGAAAGTGCTCTTCTTGGTCATTTATTGTCATGGCCAATAACGCCTAAAAGTGCTCTTCCAGGTCTCCACTCTCCCAAAATCCCTAAAACATTAAAAATCAATAGATTTACACAACGAATATAGAAATGCACAAATGAATCTCCTCCTCAAGATCAGTGATGAAGGATGCAATAAATATCATCGACCAAATGCCAAAGCGTATTATAAATGAGATACATGCTTCTCAAGCCTTAACAAAGGCAAAAAAAATTGATTTTTCAATGCACTATAGGCAAGAACGGATCCAAGTCAGTACTGATGCGATTTATTCCATCGAACCACTACGAAAGTTTCTCTATACTGTTACGTTTTTAACACACAAGTATCGAATTGTTTGTTGCCTTTCCATTATGAATTGATGGTGTAATACATGTTGAACTGTTATTCAAGAGCGAAATTCAGAAATACATATATATTGGCATACTCCAAATAAGTGCATTTTCAGGAACAAAACTTTCTGAATCTTCTATATGAAAGATCAGTCCAAAACATAATTCAAGTTGAACGATCATTTTCCTTACCGAGCGTTAAGGAAAATGAAATTCTTTGTCCAATGACAACGTAAGAGTCACGACCAGTAATCACGAACAACACTAGCTTGACCGCCCGTCATGTGTGTGCGGCAAGGGGAGGAGATACTCTGATGCTATATGTGTAGAGACAACAAGCTCACGCATAGAAGACAATGGACAACTCACGCAGTAGGCCTTGAACTGCTCGCCTGTTGCCACTGATGGCTATGGATCATGCAAAATCCTGACCAAAAGATCACATTTATTTTCACGAAACTAATCTCTTCAATTTGCTCCATGATAATCTTCAAACCTCCTACAAGAACAGTCATTGTTTTAAAGTCCACATGAATACTTACAAGCAATGATCACAAACATCAATGGAACATTCTTTTAAAAAGTTCAAGAGATTAGTTTTAAAAAGAACCCCACAAGCTAATATAAGTACATGTTGAAAGGATAATCAAGTTCATGTATATTAACCAGGAGAAGTTCAAAAAGAAACTTTTAAAAAGTTTGTATTAGAAAGATGTATTCTTCATAACATCTGGTGAGGAGGACCATACATGGAAGGAATGTAGTTGCAGCCTACAGGACTTATCCGCATACAGGGCACACCAGTACTGATGAATTTTTCCTTGCAATACATATCTTGGAAACCATTTAGTTTAGCTATCAACATCAGCACACATGCTCGCATGCCACAGGAGGTGCCCATGCATGGACCAGCGGACGCACATGACAAGCCTACAACACGCACACACGCGCCAATTGGGCCACCCTGAAGCCACGGGGTTGGACTGAGCATGGCGCTGAAGTTGAGTAGAACACTTAGGAACTAGAATAAATAGGAAACAACAAACAGGTGAAGAAACCGTGAAGTGAAATGAGTTATAGAAGACAGTATGAATTTTTCTCACTAAAACAAACTTCTGTTTGAGTGCAACTTCTGTACTTGCATACATTTGGAGGGAGAAAGACAGAAAATACAACCACATCGATCAGCACATTTGGAGGGAGAAACTATAGACGTACATCACGGGGTAGCAAATAATATGAACTCCAGGCAGAACATTTTTTTAACTTCTTTTTGTACCTCGCGAACTGAAAATAAGAAGAAAGCAAATTAGAACACAAAGTAAGAAGAAAGTAGAGCACCGGTGCTTGTGCGGCAAGGATGCGTCAACCCTTTTGCATCCTAGTTCCAGCCAGCATGAGCTAGCACCTCCTAGTTCGAGCTGCATTAGTGCAACACAACGCATCAGAGAGATAAAAATGCGAGTAGCAGCATGTACAGGAAGGGGAGAAAGCAACTATAGCACACGAGCATCCACGGACAGAGAGTGATGCAGCAACTTCTCTCTACTTGAGACTAAACTTATATAATTTTTATTGTTGAACTTTCAGATATCTTTACAAGAATTGTGTGGTTTTAGTGTTTTTTCTTTTACCTCGTTGCTTCTCTGAACTTACAAAATAAACTTTGTTACATGCGCTCATTAACATAACCACACACACCTGTTGTGCTATAGAAATAACATGGAAACACAAAGGAAACTGGACTTACGATTGGTAAGTAGATGTACTGAAAAGCATTCAAAAGATGAACTAAAAACAATTAAAGCTCTTCAAAAGCATTCAGGAGAGATAACAAGAAACCAAAACGCGGGGGCGACATACTTACTTGAACCGGGCCATAAGGACTAGAACCAAAACTATCACTACAAGTAGATGTTTTTTTCCAGGTTTATGGAAATGAGAATTCCTTTTTTTGCAATTATATAAAAGTTTAAAAATGTGTACTACCCCATAAAAAATGTTTATACTGGACATGTCCATAAATATTAGCTTTTTATTTGGCACAAAGAAATATCAAAAAGGATATTTCATTTCTTATAAGCATATGAACAAACAGGTTGATAGCAGCAGGAATAGAACAAGTTCTTACCATCGGGGACCTTCCCACTTGCGCGATCTGACGTCCACTCGTGCGAGTAGAACCGACAGACACACCATTGGGGACCTGCCCACTGTGCGAGATCGAACTGAACCCATTCATAATACCGCACATGAACGCACTGGAGAAGCACGACGAAGGTGGGCTGGACAAGCTTGAGGTCGTCCACTCCCAAGTCTATTTTCCTTATGTATTGGATAGATGATAATCTGTCTTGAACTGAACTAATATTAGATTTTAAACTGAACTTAAATAAGAAAATGAACAAAACTAAAATAAGAATTTGAATGGCACTACATCAAAGAAGTCGTGTTCTTATGTTAATCTGAAAAACTACATTTTCTTTAGAAATTCGAAGAACTGATGTTTTAACTTTCTGGGAACGGAGAACCCATAGCTGAACAGAGCTACAAAGTGGTTTCTGAAATAAGTTATTAGAACACACCGTGATTACAAACACACATGTACATGAACTAATTAGAAAAGATGAACACGACCTGACAACAAGGACACACATGAACTAACAACAAGAACATACCGGTCATTAACAGATTATAAATGGCGACAACACATCATAGCAGCTTGCGATGACAGCAGACTAGAACAATACAACTCTAAATTCTTCTAACATATGTACTAGAACTGCTAGAAAATCAGAATTCGTCCCCTAAGTAAACTAGTGATGTTGAATTCCATTTTTCCAGTTCCCTCTTAGACATGTACACAAACAAAAGAGTAGAGGTATTTAAAGTTCTGAACCGGCTGTGCGACACATTGCCTGGACCACACATAAGAATTGAACTGAACGAATTTTAGATATTGAACTGAACCAAAAGAAAAACTTGACATCAGACTTACATTTCTACATCAGGATTGATAAAGTATCAACATGAACTTACCTGAAGTTCAGAGATCAATTGTAAGACATCATATGCACTTAAGAATCACAAAAGGCTTGCAAACTCTGAGCTTGTACTTTCACTAATAATCAATAGGACTCTCATGTTTCTTGAGCACAGATCAACGAAAAACACCCAAAAACAACATCCCCACTATTTGCAAATGTTCCATAGAATATCTTATCATGAATGGACTGGTGAACTTATAGAGGGTTTGTTTCCAGCGACCTCCCCGGTGGTTCAGGTATTTTTATTTCTTGAGCCCTAATTTTTTAGCTTGCCGGACATCTAAACATGAACTACACGATACACACTTTTTCCATCTTGCACATTATATCCTAAACATAAATGAAATGAGAGAGGGGAGAGAGAATTTACAAGGAACACACCCTAACAAATGAATGGTACACACACACACATAGAGAAGGGTGAGGGATCGGGAGCTCATGGGTTAGCTTCCTGAACGACCAGCGACAGAGCACACAGGTGGACTATTCAAGTCCATTGATACATACAAAATATTAATGTGAAATGATTTATAACAATTTCAAAGACAACATAAGCTAGCTGTAGAAGATACATGATTCAGAGTTTTTATTCTAGCCTACTAAGCATTAACTGATGCTCTCTAAAAAAGTTTAATGAATAATATCATTCAAAATAAACACACAGTTCATTTAGGTTTTGGAACTTGAGAATTTTAGTTTTAGATAATAGGTTCAGAAACTAGTTACCTTGAGATGAAGAGTCGTTAGCTTCCTTGTTTTCAGCATGATATTTGAAATACATCATATTTTTGCTACTTTATTTGCAGCCCCAATTCCAATAAGTGGTCTGTAAAAGTAATTGACTAATATCATGTTAACAAAAACAACCTGTCCAACCAGCACCCATGATAACTACATGTAGCAAGTAGCATAATGGAAAAAAGCCTAGTATCAGCTATAGCAAGTAGAAAGTGTGAGCATTCAGATTTCTATATAGTACGCCATCGACCATCGCCATTCCAGAGAGCAGTAAGCATCCACAGAATTGAGACTTGTAGAATTCAAACTAATAAAAGATGCTGAATCCATTAGTGATCATGCATCACCTTGGATTGTTGTGTGTGCTCAACTTGGATGGCTGCGCAGAGCTTGGTGAAGATGGTGGCTTCAATTCTACTTGGACTGATGTCCGTGCTCCACTTGGACGATTGCGAGTAACCATGGTGGACGAGCTCGTGGCCGAGGGCCATGGAGGATCTGGTCAGGGGAGGTGGGGATGGTTGCCTCGGCCGACGCCAGGTGCTAACTACAATAGTAACATGAATTAGTTATTAGTGGTGAAAACACTAGAATTGAATCATGAAAATTTGTAACATGAATTTTGCTAATGAATATCTACTGATAAACTACTGCAGCTCTTGTTGTCGAACAATACTCAGTCTGGACAGGCAGCTAAGCCTCCAATGGCGCATGTATTAATTTGTCTAGTTGACAATAGGTACCAAATGTGTAAAACTAGAGAAAAATACAGTGCAGCCGTTGTCAATTTTTCTGTCTCTCACTTTGAGAGTCCACCGAAGCTGAATTATCAGTGTGCCACTTTTTGCTCCATGTAGCAAAGTGTGAGAAGAAAAGTAAACAAATGAATCATCACCAAGCCGTAGTGTTTTCTATTTGGAATCCAGTGAACTGAAAAAAGCCTACAATGCTTACCGAAAAACCCTACTAGGCGAACTAAGAAAAGCATACAAGCAGAGATGGGGAAAAGCAGACATTGGCGGCTCGATATGAGAAAGGTAGACGAGCATACAATCTCATATTTTTGATAGTTTTAATTTTGGCTGAACTTTTTGGTTCCCTGACTTTGAACTTGTGTTTTTTTGTAGGAGCTTGCTCCAGCCCAGGAAATGGGAGCTTCATTGAACAAAATTTGAATAAAGAAGGATCCAACCTGAAGTGTGAACTTCTCTGAACTTTTATTGAGATTTTTCTTGAACTGAAGCTTGCTGCATGGCACGACGAGGTCGAAGGATTGGGAGAAACTTCGATGAAGGCCGGTCCCGGTGCAAATGCGAGGTAGTTGGGTCAGGGCAGGGTGGCGGCGGAAGAAACGTGTATGAGGCCAACAAGCAAGGAAGATGTTGTGCGGCGGCGTGAGGTGAGACGCCGGCTGCGTACAGAGGATCACATGGAAAAGCTGCTTAGAGTGTGGTCTGGCGGCACGCTGGAGGGAGGACCATGGCGGGGAGGCACGCTCGAGGGAGGGGGGTGCGGGGTGGCACGCTCGAGGGAGGGACCGCATGGCTGCGTGCTGGGGGAG
>NC_057812.1:363794004-363869535 GCF_018294505.1 Triticum aestivum | reverse complement strand
CCCCCAACTAGCGGCGCCGCCGCCACCGGCCGAGATCGCCACCCTATCCTTCAGATCCTCTTCAATTCCACCACACCATCGGCCAACCTCACGCGTCGTCGCCCGCTGGAAACCCCACGCGCCACAGCCTCCTATCGGATTCCACTGGCGGAGCTCACCACGGCAACCATCGATGTTCTTTCTCTCGCTGTCGCACTGGGGAAAAACCTCCCAAGCCTGCGCCAAAGTGGACCAGTGACTCGTTGAAGACAATGATTTGTTGGACCAGTTCCAGTTGCTGTGACAACTGTACGTCTGGTTAGGGCGGCTAGGTATTTAAACCTGAGGACACACAGTCCCGGACACCCAGTCCCGGACACCCAGTCCTGAACACGCAGCTCAGGACACCCAGTCCTCACCGTATTCCCCTTGAGCTAAGGTCACACAGACCTCGCCCAATCACTCTGGTAAGTCTTCAAGGTAGACTCCCGAACCTTCACAGACTTCGTTCACCGGCGATCCACAATGTCTCTTGAATGCTCAGAATGCGACGCCTAACCGGCTGGAGGATTCACAGTCCTCAAGTGTAATAAGTCTTCAGATCACACAGACAAGAAGACTTAAGTGATGCCTAATTCTCTTTGGCTCTGGGTGATTATGGTTTTATCCTCGCAAGGAATTCTCTCCCAAAGGCTTCGAGGTGGGTTGCTCTCAAACGACAAAAGCCGTACACTAACTCTGAGCAGCCAACTATTTATGGTTGTAGGGGTGGGCTATTTATAGCCACTAGGCAACCCGGCCTGATTTGTCCGAAATGACCCTGGGTCACTAAGGAACTGATACGTGTTCCAACGGTCAGATTTCAAACTCACACGGCAACTTTACTTGGGCTACAAGCAAAGCTGACTTGTCCGACTCTGAACAAGATTTGCTCTCATAGTCTTCACTCGAAGATATAGGTTTTGGTTAAGCATCACTTCAGTCATTCTGACTGGTTCTCTTGGACCCCACTTAACAGTACGGTGGTTCCTATGACTCAACAAAGAAGAAAAAGAACTACGAAAGATCTAAGTCTTCGAGCTCCATAGGCTTCATGCGATGTCTTCTCTTGTCATAGTCTTCAATGTGAATATCTTCATATACCACCTTTGACTTCAATGTCTTCATACATTTTTAGGGGTCATCTCTGGTAGGAAAACCGAATCAATGAGGGACTTCTTCCTGTGTTATCCTGCAATTCTCACAAACACATTAGTCCCTCAACTAGGTTTGTCGTCAATACTCCAAAACCAACTAGGGGTGGCACTAGATGCACTTACAGTGGTTGCTTGAGGAGTGATTTGAGTCTCCTAAGGTGTCTAGGCTACTTAGGGACGGTTGCTTCTTCATCAACCATCACCATCACTTCCGCATAGTTTTGCCCACCTCGCACTTCCGCCACCCCAACTTAACCCGATTTTGTTTGTGTTGCGAGTTGTGTCTCCTAAGGTGTTTCGGCTACTTACGGACTGTGCTTCCCACCCCGACACCGTGTATAGTCCACAACCATACCATCCATTTCAGCATTACCTACTCGCAAAACCCATCATTGCATTTCCGCAATTTCATTGAGCTTTCACAAAACCACCACCGCGTTCCCGCCACCACCATTTGAAATTTGACATTTGAGATTTTGAGTTCCTGGTTTTTCCGTTTCCTAAGGTGTTTCGGCTACTTAGGGACGAGTCTCCATAATCTTGGTATCTCCATCAAGATCACCACCACTCATCATCGACATGGACGGTAACCTCCATATCATCTTGGTATCATGGTATCCCTCCATTGTATATTCCCTTGCCATTGCATTGATAAACCCTAGCCCATTTTGCGTCACTTGCCTATCGAGACTAGCCATTTGAGTATTGCCAGCAACGTTACTTGTGCACATCAGTGATCTACACCTCCCATTGCATATATACCGTATCATATTGGTATCATCATATCATCTCTTGCGCCTCAAGTTTGTTCCCGCATATATACAATTTTTATCTTGGTTTGTGCATTGTGCCAAAGTGGCCATACAAAAAAACAAGAATAAACTTTTAAGCAAAAGAGTGAACAAAGAGCTCGTAAGCAATAGCCATAGCATCATGCCACATTGCATATAAGATCATCTTGGATCACCTTGTGAGAAACACCGGGAACCATACATACATAGCATACTTGGGATAGAAAGTTATCCATTTTGCATCTTATAGGTTGTGCACAAGTGTCGTACCCGCCTATTGAGCAATCGTGCTAGCGTCTCTCTTGAGTTGTGCAACACGAGCATTTTCTGTGGATTCCACATAGTGCTCATCCTTGGTTGCACGACCCCATTTATCTATCCGTGTGTGCGTTTCTGTGTGGCATTCATTGCTATTGGTCTACTAGTTTCACTTGCAAATTTGTGAATCTCTATCAACATTATTGACTCTTGCTAACATTTTGCATCAAATTTTTTTGCCACTATCCTCACCGAGCTCCACCATAAGCCTTATTTGTGTAGGTGTGAGAAACCGACAAGAATTGGTACCAATTGTGTTATTTCCTTGTCCGCATTGGAGTAATCATTGATCCACTTTCAACTTCAGTCAAGGTACATTTGGTATTCGTTCTTCTCTTTCTACCACTCACATTTTTCTCTTGGAGTGATGGATTGGCAAGGCATTTCATCTCCGGTCTTCCATAACAACAACGGCGTGAACAACTACATCACCAAAGCGTCAATCTTCGATCTACAACGACAAATGCAAGGCGCACAATCAAGATTGCGAAAGTGCATCAAGAACCTCTCCATCGACATTCGTCACTCCGAAACAAGGAAAAGGGAGTACATCGATAAGAAGCTTTCCGCACAAAAGGAGGAGCAAGATGCAAGGATGGAGGAGATTCGGGCCTTGGTCAATTCTACTTCCCCTTCATCATCCTCAAGGCGGCGACGTTCAATTCACAAGTCTTCGGAGCGCAAAAATGATGCAAGCGCAAGTCGTCCACGTCCACATCTCCATAGCGACCACCATCACGTTCGTGACCAACATCGTCATGAAGAGCTAGTCACCTCCAAGCATCATGTGCACGACGACGACGAACAACATCTACAAGCTTAGGTACGACAATGAACACCATCATCATGAAGATGCTCAACACGTGCAAATGCACAAGTCCCAACAAGCCCTACTTCACGCCAAGGCCAAACTTCATGAGCACAAGAAAAGACCGCGAGACGAGCACCAAGACGGAGCTACGGCTACAACAACCAGTTCGGCATCTTCGCCAAGTGCTATCAAGGCATCTTCGCCTTCAGACGTACGGCATCTTTGCCTACTTCCCATGAGTTCGCCTACATCAACATCTTCAAGTAAAAGGCGACCACCTACGAGCGAGGGCGACACTTCCATCTTTGGAAGCCCCACAAGGAAGATGGCCGAGCATGGGACATTCCCTTCAGATATGGAGACGAGCTACGAGGTGCCACATCATATGGGCCTCCAACAACAAGACGGTGACAAGAAGGTCGAGCAAGGACCATCCCCTTCGACCACGGCGACGAGCATGAACCTCTTCAATAACATGAAGAAGGCGCCCATATTGGACTCATACTCCGAGTCAAGCTACGAAACCACACATGAGACCTTCTCTTTGGTCTTAGAGGAGAGTGATGATGTGCCATCTCCGGCCTTCATCCACGGCTACAACTATGACATGATTGAGCATGGAGACATTTGCACCAACATCTCTCGGACACCCACATATAAATAGATGCCCCAATTCCCATGTGAGGAGAGCCGCCCCACCATCAGTGATATGAGTGACTCCACCATTTGTGACATTGAGTGCATTTCCTATGAGAGGATGAGTGTGACCACCACTAGCCCCACACTTGAGAGCATCCAAGAGGGAGTGAGTGAGCCACCACACTTAGTGAGTGAGGTAGTTGACACGGCACATGACGCCACTATGATTCCTAACGACTTAACCTCTACTCCTAGTGTGTTTTCTTCTTTGGTGCCAGGTCTCCTACATGACGACACGCCTATCCTTGATGAGTCCATACCTCCATTGGAGACGATGATGGCCATGGTGGAAGAAGATGCACCCCCACATGGTTCCATGAAGATGAAGATGACCACAACTTGGTCTTCGACACCTCACCTACAACACATGAGCGCTGCTCCAAAGGTAACATAGGTGATGGTGCTTCTCTTGTCCCACTAGTGGACTATTCTATGAATGATTGCATGCATGATGTTGATACACCTATTCCCATGCTTCATGCTAGTGCGACTTCCTCATGTCATGACTTACCTATTTATGATGAATATGATGATGGGCATGTTGAGTTGCCTAGTTGTGATGCTATGCTCCATAGGATATCATGTGAAAATTCTTTTGGTCACATCATGTTCGACAATCCTTTAAACTTGTCATATGATATGAGTGAGATATCCCATATTGCATCATTTCAATCTCAGCATAGTAGCTATGCATGCCCCATTAAAATAAATCCCATTTGCACTTATGGCATAGATGACGAGATGATGGTCATTGGTTTTTGTTTTTCATGTGATGACATTGCCATGCTTCCTTTGCATGATTTGCACAATTCATCTACTATGCCATGCCATGATCACAATGTACCAAATATGCTTTGTTTTGGATGTTGTCAATATTCTCCATGTGATGTTTCCACTAATGCTCATGAGGAGACCCCCATAGTTTGCTCATACATATTAGGAGATTTTGATGCATTCCAAACTTTTCATGTTCGCCATGCTTGCTTGCATCATATGCATTCCATGAATAACAATGCTCTACATATTTCTAGTGATGCATTACATCCTTTGAGTATCCATTATGCCATACATCATAACAAACCTATCATGATGGATGACATGTTTCTATATCACGCATCTCATTTATTTGAGCATTGGATATTTTGTGCTAAGCAACACTTGCACGTGCGCATCATGATGGATGATGTGTACATCTACCACGCACACACAATTTTTCTTTTGCCTTTGTTTTGTGTAGGTACTCACGTATACTCGTCAACCTCTCAATCCAAAGAGTTGACAAAACGAGCTCTTGAGAGCAACGACGATTTGGGATCCCATGAACTATCCTTCCCACCGCTCTCTTCGCACAACGACTACGAGCATCTCTCTCACTTGGCTTTCACACGGCTATGGGCTATATACCGCTTGTCGCTTCATGCTCATTTTACCGTGTTCAGTTTGCATGCTATTCTTGCTTCTTTGCCATGCAATTGTGACCCTTGCTTGCATTTACCCATGATTCACCATTTTACTACTCATATGTGTATTTGCATGCTTGGTGGAGATCCTTGTTGCTATTTCCATGTTTATCGTGTGCCCCATGCTATTGATACTATTTTTCTCATATCCTCCTTCCATGCTTGTGCTATGTCATGTGAATTATTCATGCACACTATTTGCACCCATGACATCTTTGCCATGATTCCTTCTAGTATGTTGCATCTTCGCACGACTAGCTTGCTTGACATGATCACCATGATTGCTTGCTTTATCACATCACCCATGTTCAATTCTTACTCGATTTCTTGGGTTGATGACGTATATGTTCATGCCTCTCACATGATATATTTTGTTCATTGTCGCTTCCCTCCAATTGTTGCATCTATGCTTATTGATCGTGGAGACTTGGACACTTTACTTGTGATGCATTCTTGCTTGATTGAGCCTATTGTATTTGGTTGTTCTCGCATCATATGCCTCCATACTATGAAATTCTCCCTTGTCCTTTCTTATGATGAGCATGATGCATACACTTGTTGGGTATTTTACCACATGAATGATAGGTTTTGCATCTCCACTAACCTCATTTGTTTTCCGAGTGTTTGTCATTCTCTTTCATGTTGAAGGATTCACAAGGCGATACCGCCATGACACAATTTGGTCATGTGAAGGCATACAAGATGTGCAACACCAACATTTGTGACAATCTCCTAAAGGTGAACTCCTTCCTTTTGAGCCATCCTCAAATATGCATATTGGATGGGTCACTCTTTCATTGTTGTCTCCTTCTTGTTGTCTACATGATACATCTTGCGAATGGAGGAGCGACATGGGAGATTGGCTCTATGGACCTTCACATTGAAGAGCACTCGGACTTCTTGGATGCACCTTCGAACCACCACTCATGCCACGACATCGAGCATTGGTACAGCAACACCTCCATATTTGTTGATTGTGCTCTCACATGCCATGCTCGATGGACATATCATAAACATGAAAAATTGGCATCTTATGCATGGATTGACTCACATTATGATTGCCCTGTTGCATCTTGTATCCCCATGTCATCCATGATATACGAGCTTGTGCATTTTCTTAGCAAATTTGTTGTGATCTACCTTGATGGCATATACATACATCATGATCATATTGCCCATCATCAATTGCATGATCACATACTCATTTTGAGCACCCATTACCATGTTCATGCTTTTGACAAACCATCCCATTATGACATCATTTTGCACAATGGTTGCATGGATCACATTTACAATACATTTGTGTGCATAATGAATGCTTTTGCTCCCATGAATGCTTTACATCTCATTCCATATCATCTTGCTAAGCTTCATGTGCTTTGTCACGAACAATCTTGCCTCACAGACTAATTCTTACTTGATGGACACTTTGTGTGCGCTAACCATTGTATTTCTGAGTGTTGTTTGTGTTTGCTTTTCTTGCATGTATACCACTCCGGCGACACCTTGGAGTACTTGGATTGCGCCATGTCTTCAACTACGTCCAACCACAAGTCCGTCCACGACAATCGTTTCCATGGTGATGAGGATCACGATCTGAGGGTGGATCTTTCCCAGGGAGGGGGGAGATGATGCGGAGCATCCTACGATCATCCCCATGTCCACTTCGACCACTCCCCATGACCCAAGGATACATAAGATAAGACCTTGACTATTCGCCATTGGACGGAAGGTGAACTCGCTCCTCTCCGAACCATCACTTTCCACATGTGAGACATGGCTACTACCTCAAATATATTTGCTATGCATGACCAGGAAAAAAGATGAAGACCATGGACAAGACGCGCGAGGACACCAAGTACAAGGACCAAACGGAGAAGCTACCCGAGATCTACAGCCACCGGACGACCAGCCCTTACCGGACGTCCGACGACCATCAGCCACCGGACGACCGACTTTCTTCGGAAATCCGACGATGGCTTTCCCGAGCCAAAACGCTGGACGCCCGACAAGTACCGGACGACCGGACCCTCGCGAGCCACCAGACGTCCGGTACCCGTCGAACGACCGACGCCTGTCTGTGCATAGTGTATCGGGCCGAGCCCATGTATCCCTTCACCCTCACTTACCCCTTCGTGGCCCTAGACTATATATACTCCTCCACCCCCACCTAGTTAGGGTTAGCATTGGTTTAGCTCATATTTAGAGATAGAGCATTGCTCATCCACATCGGATCTACTCCATGAGAGAGACCGCGGCCCCTCTTCGGAGAAGATCCCTTTGGATTCAAGACCTCCTTGCGGAGAAGATCATCAAGACCCCCTCTTGGGTGGCCCCACCAAGACCTCCTGACGGAGAAGACCGTTACCTCTTGTATCATTCGTTGTTGACTTTGGATCTTGTATCTCCCTTTGTGTTCGTGGATCTAGCACATGTGTGATCATACTTGTTGGTTTGAGTGTTCTCTTGTGTTCTCCTTGTGATTTTCCCCTCGTTTCCCTCCTCGTGTTCTTCGTGTTCATCACCGGATCCGCTCCTTTCGTGAAAGATCGTCCCATAGGGTTCCTACCCTACATCCGAAGTTATCTTCCGCTCTCCGAGGATGTGGTCAACCTCAGCACCGACGATTTCATCGTGCCTGAGGAACCTCTGGAGCAGGAGCGCTTCAAGCGCCAGCTAATCGCCACGACAAGGAGACTGAAAAAGAAGAAGCAGCAGCTTCCAGCTGACCAAGATCTGCTCAATGATAAATGGACGGAGGTCCTAGCAGCCGAAGAGTACGGCCTCAAGCGCCCAACCAAAAGCTACCCAAAGCGCAAATTGCTACCTCGGTTTGATGAGGAGGCGCCGAACTACATACCTCCATCGTACAATGCGGCTGACCAACCACCACGTGGTCGAGACAAAATGACAACCCATGCTGAACACCAGCCAGCCCCGCCTCAGCGCACAGGTAGAGGTAAATTAGCCCACGGTCATACATACGACCTCCCGCAAACCCTGAACAATAAAGCAGGACATAGTAGATCAATCTACGAATCGCGAGGACGCGCCTCGACACGCGATGACGGCCACCTATTCGGACGTGACAAACTTAGTCATGCGCGGGCTGAAAACCGGGGACGGACTCCATCAGAGCTACGTCACGATACGGTCCGATATAGAGGCACCGCACACCCTCATTGCCTCACCGATGAGGTCCTAAATCATGAATTTCCAGAAGGGTTCAAACCCGTGAATATAGAATCATACGATGGAACCACGGACCCCGCGGTGTGGATCGAAGACTTCATTCTCCACATTCATATGGCCCGCGGTGATGACCTCCACGCCATCAAATACCTCCCTTTAAAACTCAAGGGACCAGCTCGGCACTGGCTCAACAGTCTGCCTACAAATTCTATTGGCAGCTGGGAGGACTTGGAAGAGGCCTTCCTGGATAACTTCCAAGGTACATATGTTCGACCTCCGGACGCTGATGACTTAAGCCATATAGTTCAACAGCCCGGAGAGTCCACCAGGAAATTCTGGACTAGGTTCTTAACTAAAAAGAACCAAATCCTCGATTGTCCGGATGCCGAAGCCCTAGTAGCCTTCAAACATAGCATCCGAGACAAATGGCTCGCTCGCCACCTCGGCCAAGAAAAGCCAAAATCCATGGCAGCCCTCACGGCACTCATGACCCGCTTTTGTGCGGGCAAGGACAGTTGGTTGGCCCGTAGCAAAAACAACGCAAGCGACACCGACACCCCTGAAGCTAAAACTAGGAAAGACAAGTCTCGACGCAACAGATACAAGCGTCGAAACAACAGTGATAACACCGAGGACACGTCAGTCAATGCCGGATTCAGGGGCTCTAAGTCTGGTCAGCGAAAGATGCCGTTCCAAAAGAACAATTCAGGCCCATCTAGCTTGGACCGCATACTTGATCGTCCTTGCCAGATTCATGGCACCCCAGACAAGCCACCCAATCATACAAATAGAGATTGCTGGGTTTTTAAACAAGCCGGCAAATTAAATGTCGAGAACCAGGAAAAGGGATCGCAAAGCGAGGACGAGGACGAAGAGCCCCAGCAACCGAACACAGCGGGACAGAAGAAGTTTCCCCCTCAGATCAAAACGGTGAACATGATATACGCTACCCACATCCCCAAGAGGGAGCGCAAGCACGCGCTCTAGGATGTCTACGTGATAGAGCCAGTCACCCCAAAATTTAATCCATGGTCATCATGCCCGATCACCTTTAATCACCGGGATCATCCGACCAGTATCCGTCATGGTGGCTCAGCCGAACTAGTCCTAGACCCAATAATTGATGGGTTCCACCAGTATCCAGGATGCTTACGGACAGAGGTAGCAGCCTCAATCTGCTCTATCAAGATACATCGCAAAAAATGGGCATTGACCCATCTCGGATAAAGCCCACCAGGACTACCTTCAAAGGAGTCATACCAGGTGTAGAGGCCCGCTGTACGGGCTCAATCGCACTAGAGGTTGTCTTCGGATCTCCAGAAAACTTCCGAAGCGAGGAGTTAATCTTCGACATCGTCCCCTTTCACAGCGGCTATCACGCACTTCTCAGATGAACCACGTTTGCTCGATTTAATGCAGTACCACACTATGCTTATCTCAAGCTCAAGATGCCCGGTCCATGCGGCGTCATAACAGTTAACAGAAATACGGAACGCTCCCTCCGTATAGAAGAGCACACAGTTGCCTTAGCAGCAGAAGTACAGAGCGGCCTTCTCAAGCAGAACCTTAATTCGGCTGCCGAGCCCACGGACACCGTTAAGAGGGTCCGAACTACTCTGCAACAGGAGATCTCGGCTCGTCAAGAACTCGATTAGCAGTCCGGCCTCCGTTGCAGTTCCGATCAAGTGGTGGCATTCGTGCCGCCCGTACATAACTACGCACTGGAAATTCGATGGGCATCGATGAAGGCATAACTAGATTGTGGTCCGTAGTACGGCTCAACCGACATCGGATACACACCTACTTTCACTTTTACTTGTTTCCTTTTCAGGTCTTAATACCACAGGCACCATCTGATGGCCTGGTCATCGGTACTCTTGAAGGATAAACACACCAAGACGGCGAGAAACGCAGACATATGGGGGACATTTTAGGTGATTCCGTTAACGATAACTTTATTGTTTTTTAGGACCCACATGCAGCTCTCCCTTGGTTTCAGCATGTCAAATAGCATGTTGCTTATCTCACTACCTGTATCAATGCGCTTTGACGTACTGATTAAACTTACAATGAGAACAGTTTGCGGCTAGAGCTGTAGGACTCCAACTTTTTACCTTTGTACCTTTTCTGTTTTCTTCCTTTTTTTCAACTCCCCTCTGGATAATCCTATCAGGTAGCACCTGTACACTTTGGTACGCTCGATGATTGCCATGGGCTTCATAGCACCCCGCATTACGGCAACAAAAGTCTGAACACTTTTTATAAGTATAGTTCGGCACCTCGAATTTAGCATTATATGCATTGGCTCCGAATCATGTCTTTGGTCAATAGTTGGGTTGCCCGGCTCCTATGCTTGCTACCTTACATTCCACTATATCGGCTAAGGTAGTAAAGGGAGAACTACTGCGATTGTGCCTTGGTTTATCCAAAGGAGCACCTCAGTAGAGAAAGCCGAAAACTGACTGTCATGATGCAGTGAGAGCCGGTCATCTGTTCGGAGGTTGCAAATCGTTGGAGATTTCTTCCGCATTACGCGAAGGATTGGTACTTTGTGATCAGACGCTTATAGAACTCTAGTTCGGATACTAGAGGATGTGCCCATGTTTTTATTGTCGCACTCCTATGGCTAAGTGAGGGTGTTACAGCCGCATAGTCTGGTTGCCCGGTTCGTTGCACTAAACAACTCCTTCAAGGACCATCTAATTGGATCAAGATTGTTTAGATTCCATCCCGAACACCCCCGTACTACCTACGTGGGGGCAGAAGCCGACGACTGGTTAACCCTCAGATTTCATACAACACGGCCGCACACAAAGTAAAAATTTAAAAACATAACAAGCAGTATATTGCATAAACACTTTGTTTTATCATACAAGGCAGAGGGAGATCGCATACAATCATTCAAAGATAGCGTCTTTAGCACCATGATCTGCAACAATGCGGGATCCCTCTAGGACACCGTCAAAATACAACTAGGGTCGGCAGTGCTCCTTGCCCTCAGGTGGCCCCTCGGTCATTAGCTTCTTGGCATCCATCTTCGCCCAGTGTGTTTTGACGCGTGCAAAGGCCATCCGTGCGCCTTCGATACAGACCGACCGCTTTATAACCTCAAGCCAGGGGCAGGCATCAACAAGCCGCTTCACAAGTCCAAAGTAGCTGCAAGGTATCGGCGCGGCAGGCCATAGTCGGACTATCAGCTCCTTCATGGATAGCTCGACCGCCTTGTGCAGCTCAACCATCTATTTCAGCTGGTCCTGAAGGACACCGGATGGTTGGGCATAAGATATTGAGACCAGAACAACTTCTTCGTAGAACTCCCTTCCTCGGCTCGATAGAACTCGACAGCGCCTAACACGCTGCGCGGCAAATCTGTCAACGCCCGGGGAGAGCTCCAAATTCGGGTAAGTAAAATGAACGCTTCCTTCACAGACTTGCTTTTCATAATGAAAGCCTTACCCGCCGTGATCTTCCGGGCCGCCTGGATTTCCTAAAGGGCGCTCTAGGCTTCGGCTCGAGCCTTTTGCATGCTCTGGAGGGCCTTCGCAAGTTCGGATGCTTGCATCTTGGAACCATGCTCCAAGGACTCGCACTTCTTGACGACGTCCTGGAGCTCTTGCTGAACCTCGCCGACCCGAGCCCCGTGCTTCTCGCGCGCGGTGCGTTCCTTTGCCGCTTTATCACGGCCTTCTCTAACACCTTCTTGAGGGCCGCCACCTCGGTCGTGGCCCCTAATAAAGTTCATGGCACTTTAGTCAGCATGAACAATTCATCCTTCCTAAATACACACGCAGGTTACTGCATACCTTTGCTGTCCTCCAGCTAATTCTTTACGAGACCAAGCTCTTCGCGGCCCACTCCAGGTTCTGCTTCAGTCCGGAGACCTCCGCAGTGTGAGCGGCAGCAGCTAGCAGCGACGCCTGCTTATTCACATAGACATATTATGTTAGACTCCTGCAAAAATTATTTTGATCCCTTGTTCGACTTTTCCTTTTCGGACACCGAATAGAGCATCAGGGGCTACTGTCCACATTGTGATATTTTTTCTACAATTGTTACCTCAAAGCCTGTTAAAAGGCTAGTGCAGGCCTTGGTCAGTCCGCTTTTGGCGGACTGAACCTTTTCAATCATCGTCCTCATAAGGACATGTTGCTCATCCACAATGGAGGCGCCTCGAAGTGCTTCCAGCAGATTATCCAGTGCCTCTGGTTGGACAGAGGTCACTAGTGGAACAGGCACATCTCCTCCTTTCGGGGAAGGCCATTCGCTGGACTATGCAGCCGTGTAGGTCTCCAGAATGGTATACGGCTGAGGGCTGAAGGGAACTGGGCCCCCATTTCCAGTCCCCATGGGGGCTTTCCCCCCATGTGTCCGGCAACCGAGGAGTCATCCTGGGGCGCCACCTTAACAATCTCTGGAATCTCCCTTAGTCTGGGAAGGCCCTTTGGGACGCCACCTCATCATCACCCTTGGGTGAGGCAGAATGAGCGGGTGAAGGAGACATGCTAGCCATCTCCTTTGAGTCTAGCGAATCCTCTGTCAAGGATCGTGGGGAGCCGTCGCGGGCCGGACTGTAATGTCATATTTTCAACATATTAATATTATAAACTGGAAAGGCTAGGTATTGGGAGGTGCGTAGGCTTTTGGTACTTACGAGGCACCCGAGGCTTGGTCTGGGGCATTCGCTCCGGACTGCTTTTGACATCCCATGCGGAGTTATCCGCAAGGGATCCCTTCCCCCTCTTGGGCGGCTTCGCCCCCAGATTCTTGGAGGCCTCTCTTTTCTTCTTTCCCCCCTCCGGGGGAAGCCGCCTTCTTCTTCCTCCTCGCCGTCGTCTTTGGCGACCGAAGAGTAGGTCTCGTCTTCAAACGACATGTCCGAAGCACCCTTTCGGTGAAGGCCACTCCTGCTCCCTTTGGCCGTCTTCTTGGCCTTCTTCTCCGGCACATCATAAGGTGCCAGAAATAGCATCTTCGTTAGGAGTGGGGTTTCCTCATCTTTGGGAAGTGGAGCTGGACAATTAATCCACCCCGCTATGTCGATCCAAGCCTGAAAATAGATAGGAAGGCTTGGAATCCTTCCCAAAATATGCCAGCAAAAGCTATACCTTGAATACATGAAAGAACTTACCGAATTTGCCTGGCGCTTTAAGCGGAGCCCACAATCTTCGGTCGTGGGCGGTGGTGTCTCGCCGGCCTTGAAGAGCACTTTCCAGATATCTTCGTCCGTTGTGTCGAAGAGCTCTAGTAGCGTCTGGTGGTTGGCCGGATCGAACTCCCACAAATAGCAAGTCCGATGTTGGCACGGAAGGATCCGACGAATGAGCATAACCTGGATCACGTTGACGAGTTTGATCCTCTTGGTTATCATGTTCTTAACACACGTCTGGAGCCCAGTCAGCTCGCTCGAAGAGCCCCAGGAGAGGCCCTTCTCCTGCCAGGAGGTGAGCCGCAGCGGAGCTCCAGATCGGAACTCGGGGGCCGCCGCCCAGTTGGTATCACGCGACTCGGTGATGTAGAACCACTCAACTGCCACCCCTTTACCGTCTCCACAAAAGGAGCCTTCAGGCCATGTATCGTTGGGCATCTTGCCCACCATGGCGCCTCCGCACTCTGCCTGTTGGCCTCTCACCACCTTCGGCTTTACATTGAAAGTCTTCAGCCACAGGCCGAAGTGAGGCGGGATACGGAGGAAGGCCTCGCAAACGACTATAAATGCCGAGACGTTGAGGTTAAAGTTGGGGGCTAGATCATGGATGTCTAACCCGTAGTAAAACATCAGTCTGTGGACAAACGGGTGGAGAGGGAATCCCAGCCCACGAACGAAATGTGCGAGAAACACAACCCTCTCATGGGGCTCCAGGGTAAGGACGATTTGTCCTTCGGCCGGGAGACGGTGAACGATCTCCTTGGCCAGGTATCCGGCCTCTCGAAGCTCCTTGATGTCTTTCTTCTTAACAGAAGAAGCCATCCACTTGCCACCTTCTTCAAATGCAGACATGGTTGGAGTGTTCTCTCCGACGAGGGAAGCTAGGGCTTGGGCGCTGGAGTTCTAGAATGGATGGGCAGAGGAAGGATAAAGCAGGGGTGAGTGAGGACGAATCCTTATCCCCTTATAAAGGCCGCGAATATCAAACGCCTCCCTGCTCGCCTTAAAACTTGCCTATTCCCAAGGGTTGTGTAAATGGCATGGTTGGGTTACCCACGCCCGTATTTATGAGAATCCCGTAATAAGGGGACACGATCTCTGCTTTGACAAGACGTGCCAATGGCAACCGCCTCTCGAAACATGGAGCGGTAGACAAAAAATGGTTCGAAATTATGACCGGACGGATGTGATGTCATGTTGTAAAAAGTTGTCGGCGGATTGGACTCGTGGATTATTGTATTCTCTCTATGGTGGTGTGTGGTGTGTGTTACAGGTCCGGACATGATCAATTCGACCAAAGACTATTTTGGAGTTCGGAAGGAGGAACCCGCCTTGCAATGCCGAAGACAGAACTACGCGCCGGATATCTTGTCATTGAAGCCAGGTTCTGGGGTTACTGAGGTAGTCCTGGACTAAGGGGTCCTCGGGCGTCCGGCCTGTTAACCATGGGCCGGACTGATGGGATCTGAAGATGCGAAGACCAAAGACTGTACCCGTGTCTGGATGGGACTCTCCTTGGCGTGGAAGGCAAGCTTGGCGACCAGATATGTAGATTCCCTTCTTTGTAACCGACCTTGTGTAACCCTAGATCCTTCTGGTGACTATATAAACCGGAGGACTTAGTCTGGATAGGGGAGATTCATTATCATAGCCATACAAGCTAGACCTCTTAGCCATTACGATCTCGAGGTAGATCAACTCTTGTAATACTCATATTCATCAATATCAATCAAGCAGGACGTAGGGTATTACCTCCATAGAGAGGGCCCAAACCCGGGTAACATCGTGTCCCTTGTCTCCTGTTACCATCGACCTTAGACGCACAGTTTGGGACCCCCTACCCGAGATCCGCCGGTTTTGACACCGACAGTTACCTCTGCCACGGTCGGATTCAAGTTGTCTCTGCCGGTAAAGGTTTCTCGTTCAGTCAAGTCCCGAAGGGACAGACATAGGAACGAAGTGAAAAACATGTCGGCCAGTCAAAGTGTCCTGAGCAGTAGTGCTGGGCTAGCAGGACTCCGGTGAACCAGGCTGTAGCGGACTACTATGGCTCGAGGAACACTAGACTACATTTCCCCATAAGAAAGGATGCCGAGGATAAACAACTAGATTGTCGGATCCCACACATACCAAGCATTTCAATCATACACACAATATGCTCGATATGTGCAAATACAACATGGCATCACAACAAAACTCTACAACTCAAGTACTTTATTTAAAGGCTCCAGAGAGCCATACATAACAAGTTCATACAGGTAGGGGTCACATGACCCGACACTCAAGTCATACAAGCATACAAGCACATGCGGAAGCAAATAGTCTGAGTACAGACACTAGAAAGAAAGAAGGCTTCTCGAAGCATGTCTATCTACATAGGACCCTCCGTGGCCAGGATCACCACCTGGGTGGCAAGTCACTCATCGACGTCGAGATCTACATAAAACCCATTGGAGGGGGCGGTGTTGTCGTCTGAAAACAGTAATTAAGCAAACATGAGTACAAAGGTACTCAGCAAGTCTTACATCAGAACCTACTATACATGCTCATTCTCAAGAAGGTGGTGGAGTTATTGCAGCAAGCCGGCTTTGACTCTTGGCTAAGCTATCCTACGGAACACCACTAGTAAAATAATTTTCGAACATGGGTCCACTAATCACCAACACAATACTCCACCGGGGATCCTCCCTCGTCATCCTACGAGAGGGCCATCCTCGGTACTCACACTTATCTTGAGTCTTTTAGTAGTATCCATTAACTTGTCTATGAACTGTATAGGCAACCAAGTAGTCCTTTACCGCGGACGCGGCTATTCGAATAGTTTTATACCTTGCAGGGGTGTACTTCATCACACATGTTTCCACCACTTAGCGTCTGCACACGACATGTGCTCGGCAGACTTCAAGCGAAAACCGACGTGGGTGTAGACCACGACCTGACTAACCGCACAAGTCTCTAGTCCAGGTTTATCGCCTATTCAGGTTCCATCCGCAAGGAAATACGGTCGGGGTGTCCTCAACAACCCCGAACGATGTGTGCAGGGTTCCCGAGACACCAAACGGGCGACTCGGTACACCGTGCCACGGTGTATCTACCGCATCATAGCCCACCCCTAGGGTCAGCGCTACGCACGGCCGCCAACACATAACCTACAAACACCAGAAACTAGTTGCAACTCCTGGACAGAGGACGAGAGGGGTCAGTAAGTCGAGCGGGGTCATATTTCAGGGCCCAATGTGTGGTAGTAGCTGAATCTTAAATCACGCATACAGATCTCAGTTCTTATGGACGGCCTCAATGAAACAACCCACCATGTACTCATACATGGCCTCTCATTGATACCTTTACCAAAACATGTTCAACACATCCCTCACATTATCAACATAATCATTTCACTCTAGCCCATCACCCAGATGAACCAGACCTGACACAACTCTAAGCATAGCAGGCATAGCAAGGTAGGAAACACATACATGGCTCAATCAACTCATACACATGCTAGTGGGTTTCATCTAGTTACTATGGCAATGACAGGTCATGCAGAGGATAAGGGTTCAACTACCGTAGCACATAGCAGTTTGAAACGTTGTTGTCTTAGTGCAGTAAATGAGAGCAGAGGCAAGAACATGGGATTGTATCGATATGATCAATGGGGCTGCTTGCCTGATGTAGTGGTAGTAGGGTACTGCCCTTCACATGGATATTCGGGGTTATCCTCGGAGGCAGAACCTACCACGAAAGACACACCGAACATAATCAAAACATGACAATATGCAACAATATGATGCATGCTATGACATGGCAAAATGAATGTGTCTTGGCCTAATGCAAGCTAAAACAGAAAGGAATGAACCCATCTGAATCAAAGATTCAAATGTTAGTTCATTTAACATAGCCATATTAGTGCATCATCTTATTTTGCTTAAACATCAATGTTAACTTGTTTTGTCATGCATGAAACCATTACCAATGGATAGATTGAATTTTTCTGATCAAAATTCATATATAAATCTTTTCATTTGGAGTTACAGATTAATTTCTATGATTTTTTAAAGATTGCAACAATTTCTGGAATTCTCTATATAAAAATAAATCCAGAAATTAGTTATTGCATCAGCAGTGCGTCAGGGTGACGTCAGTGGTCAACGGAGACGTCCAGGTCAACCTGACCAGTGGGTCCCGCGTGTCAGCAGTTATTTAAACTAACTAAATTTAGTTAAAACTAATCTAGGTTAATTAGGAGAGGGGGGCCCACTTGTCATAGACTCAGGGGAGTCAACCTGGGCCCACCCAGTCAAGGTCAACGGGTCAAACCCGCCGTCGTTAAGCCGCCGACGAGGACAGACGCGGCGGAGGGCGTCGGGATTCCTCCTCCGGCGACCAAATGGCCAACGGAGGGCATCTACGTGCTGCTGGTGAACTCGCGCGCCGAGTGGAGCAAGCGGTGTGTGCGGGGGTGGCCGCAGATGACGCATTCGTCGAGCCATGCGGTAGCCGGAGTTCAGGCATGCACGGAAATGGCGTTATGAGGCACGGCAGGGGGCGCAGAGGGGTGCTACGGCCTCTTGGGGGTGCTGTGAGTGTGTTGGACACGATGGTGTGGCCGGTGGTTGGCTGGAGACACGTCAGCGATGAGCTCGCCGGTGGCGCGTGCGATGAAGCTTCGTGTAGTTGATACGGTGCACGAGAAAGAAAACGGAGAGGATGGGGAGGTAGCTAAGCTCAGGGCGGTCACATAGGAATGGACGGCGCGGTCGAGGACGAGCTGATGCGGTGGCGACGATGAAGAGGATCTCCGGCGATGGCGGAGTCGGGCGAGGTTGTTGCAGAGGCTGCGGGGCAAGCGAGCTCTCGGGGCTCGGCTTGCTCGAAGGAGTGGAGGGCGGCGGAGCTTCTGGACATGATGGCTCGGCGCGGGGACGACGGAGGGCGCAACTACGGCGGTGGTGCGGCGGCAGGTGCGTCGGCCATGGTGCGGGAGAGCGAGGGAGAGAGGCAGGGGGGCGAGTGAGGTGTCCACAAGGTCGGGGCGGCGACGTGGAGCCTATCCAGCGTCCAGGCGCGCGAAGCGGCAAGCTGCTGGCGTCGTGGCGAGCTCGCACTCGCCGGCGTCAGCTCTCTGCCTGCCTGGCGGGGATGAAGCAGCTGGCTGGCATGGGCCAGCACAGCGCTGGGCCGCCAGGTGGGCCGGCTGAAGGGCTGCGGCCAGGTAAGTTCTCTCCCTCTCTTTTAATTTCTGTTTTCTATTTTTCTGTAGGTTTGTGGCTTTATTAAAAATAGCTAGGCACTTCTAAAAATCCTGAAAATAATCAGAGGCTCTGTTTAGAATATTTCCAACAGCCCACACTTATCTTCAGAATTATTTGAGCATTTAAAATATTTACTAGCATTCAAATGCCCAAATGCAAATTACATATGATTTAATTCAATGACCTTCTATTGACCTAGAAAAATGTGCACCCATTTTGCCAGAGGTTCTAACCCAAGACAAAGAGAGTGAACTTTTTAGAAGGGCATTTCAGGTTCACTGAAAATATTTTTAGTAAACCTTAGTTGATTCCAGAGGGGGTGCTGGGGGTTCTGTCTTCCCCAATTCAAGTTTCTGATGAAAGGTAGACATGATGCAACACTCTAATGCATGACTAGCTAGGATGTGACAACTCACCCCCACTCAAACGAATCTCGTCCCAAGATTTAGAATCCACCGGGAAGAAGGTGGGGTACTCAAGTCGAAGACGATCCTCCCTTTCCCAAGTAGCTTCTTGCTCGAAATGGTGTGACCATTGAACCTTGAGAAACTTGATATTATGGCGTCGAGTGGTACGCTCGGCTTGATCAAGGATACGAACGGGATATTCCTGATATGAGAGGTTATCTTGTAGATCAAGCGTTTCGTGGTCCACTCCACGGATAGGATCCGCGAAGCAACGCCTGAGTTGAGAAACGTGGAAGACATCATGAACTCTGGAAAGATGCGAAGGTAGTTCCAATTAGTTGGCAACTTCTCCTTGTTCGGCAAGAATGCGAAAGGGTCCAATGTAACGAGGAGCCAACTTGCCCTTGATACCGAATCTATGGGTTCCCTTTAAAGGTGTAACCCGAAGGTAAGCCTTCTCACCAACTTCATAAGACATAGGCTTATGCTTGCGGTCATGTTGACTCTTTTGGCGAGATTGGGCCGTTTTCAATTTCTCATGAATAACGCGAACCTGCTCTTCTGCTTCCTGGATCATATCCGGGCCAAAGAGTTGTCTTTCCCCGGTTTCTGACCAGTTAAGAGGCGTTCGACATTTTCGTCCATACAGAACTTCGAAAGGAGCTTTGCCCAAGCTAGCTTGATAACTATTGTTATAAGCAAACTCTGCGAATGGAAGGCATTTCTCCCAACCCATTCCGAATGAGATGACAGAAGCTCGGAGCATATCTTCCAGAATTTGATTGACTCGCTCTACTTGACCACTTGATTGAGGATGGAAGGCGGTGCTAAAAGAGAGACGAGTTCCCATAGCATTTTGGAAACTTTCCCAAAATCGAGAGGTGAAGAGACTCCCACGGTCTGAGTTAATTTCCAATGGGACACCATGAAGGGACACTATTCGGGAGATGTATAAATCAGCTAGCTGGCTAGCGGTGATACTCTCACGAACAGGTAGGAAATGGGCTACTTTGGAAAGACGGTAGATCACGACGAAGATGGCATTATTCCCCCTCTTGGTCCTGGGAAACCTAGTAATGAAATCCATACTGATTTTATCCCATTTCCACTCATGAATAGCCAAAGGTTGAAGGGTGCCAGCAGGCCGTTGATGCTCTGCTCTAACACAACGACAGACGTCGCAGCCAGCAATGTATTAAGCAATTTCTCTCTTCATCCTAGTCCACCAAAATCTCTGGTGTAGGTCTTGATACATTTTGGTACTACCGGGATGAATGGTGAGAGGGGATTCATGAGCTTCCTTAAGAATCAACTGGCGTAAATGTTGTTTCTTGGGAACCACCAAGCAGTTCTCGAAGAAGACAACACCTCGCTCATCCATGGAAAAACATTTAGCAACTCCGCTAGCGATGTTTTCCTTAATCCGGGATATGCCCTTATCACGTTTTTGGGCAGTTATGATTTGATCCGTAAGGTTAGGCTTCGCCACCAGGGTGGATAGGAATCCTCGAGGAACAATGTGAAGCTTAAGCTTACAAAATTCCTCATGGAGAAGTGGTTGACTTTGTTGTAACATCAGGTTGTTACAATAAGATTTATGACTTAGCGCATCAGCCATGACATTGGCTTTGCCCGGGGTATAAGTTATTCCTAAGTCGTAATCAGAGATCAACTCGACCCAACATCGTTGCCTAAGATTCAAATCCGGTTGGGTGAAGATATATTTCAAACTTTGGTGATCGGTGAAGATCTCGCAACAATTACCGAGGAGGTAATGTCGCCAAGTTTTAAGTGCATGGACTACAGCTGCAAGCTCTAGATCATGTGTGGGATAATTTTCCTCATGTGGGTGTAATTTCCATGAAGCATAGGCAATTACCTGACGATCTTGCATGAGTATGCAACCTAGTCCTTGTCGCGAGGCATTGCAATAGATAATAAAGTCCTTGGAGAAATCTGGTGGTACCAGTACGGGAGCAGATGTCAGGCGTCTTTTTAGTTCCTGAAAGCTGAACTCGCACTGTGGGGTCCACTCGAACTTTTTATCTTTCTTGAGGAGTTCAGTTAGAGGTTTAGCAACCTTGGAGAAATTCTCGACGAAGCGGCGGCAATAGCTCGCTAAGCCAAGGAAGCTCCAAACTTGCTTGACCGTCTCAGGTGGAGTCCAATCAAGGACGGCTTGAACTCGCTCGGGATTGATAGTAATACCCTTACTAGAGATTACATGGCCTAGATAGGTCACTTCTGGCAACCAAAATTCACACTTGGAGAATTTGGCATAAAGGCGATGCTCTCGAAGTTTCGTCAATACCAGCCTTGGATGTGCGGCATGTTCCTCTTCATTCTTGGAGTAGATGAGTATGTCATTGAGGTATACTACGACGAATTTATCCAAATAATCCATGAAGACCGAGTTCATTAACCGAGAGAAGGTGGCTGGGGCATTGGTTAGACCGAAGGACATAACAGTGTACTCGTATTGGCCATAACGAGTAACAAAGGCCGTTTTGGGAATGTCCCCGTTTCTGATTTTGATTTGATGGTAGCCCAACCTCAAATCCATCTTGGAAAAGACTGAGGATCCAGCGAGCTGGTCATACAGATCGTTGATCCTTGGAAGTGGATACTTGTTCTTGATAGTGACCAAGTTGACAGGTCGGTAATCTACAACCATCCGATCCGTTCCATCCTTCTTTTTGACGAAGAGGACGGGGCAAGCCCAAGGAGAGGAACTAGGATGGATGAAACCCTTTTTCAAGGACTCATCGAGTTGGTTCTTAAGCTCGGCTAGTTCTAAGGGTGCCATCTTATAGGGTCTTCTAGAAATTGGAACGGTTCCTGGAACAAGGTCTATCACAAACTCGACATCCCTGTCAGGTGGAACACTTGGCAGTTCTTCTGGAAAGACATCCGGAAAGTCCCGGACTACCAGAATATCTTCAAGGTCTGGAAGGGGGTTGGCATTTAGTGAGTAAAGCTGGCGCTTGGCTACTCGAGTTAAGACATTGACTGTCTTGCCCGATGGGTGAGTAAGTTGAACGGTTCTAGTGGCACAATCAATCTTAGCGTAATGAGATGACATCCAGTCCATACCCAAGATGATGTTTATGTCCGAGGACTTGAGAGCTATTAAGGATGCAAGGAAGACAAGTCTATCGACAAGAATTTTGTTCCCATGGCTTACTCTAGAAGTTTGCCATTTGGAACCCGGAGTTTGAATTACCATGGAAATGGGCATGTCACAGAATGTTGTGTTATGCAATCGAGCATAGCTCTCAGATATGAATGAATGAGATGCTCCAGTATCGAAAAGAACATATGCCGGATGGAAATTAACAAGGAGCGTACCAAGGACGACGTTAGGATCCTCATGAGCCTCCTCGGCTGAGACATACTTGACATGGCCATGTGTAGTGGTGACCGGCTTGGCGTAGAATGCCTTTCCCGCTGGCTTACCACGACCAACGGACTTTCCAGACTGATTGGGGTTGTTGTTCTGGGGACACTCTCAACTATAGTGACCCGGCTCTCCACACTTGAAACATGTCACAACATTGGGGCGTGGAGCAGCATTAGCAGCGGGGCCACCATAGGGCTTGGGCGGTGCAAACTGCTGGTTGGGACGAGGCGCCTCAAAGGATGGCCTCGGAATGAACCTGGGTGGCAGTGCCGTGCTTGGAATCCACACCCGGCGCTTCTGAGATCCAGAGCCGGATGAAGAGCCAAAATCATGAGAGTGCTTGCGTGAAGTGTCATAGTCAGACTGGCCTGTCTCAGCACTGATGGCTTTATTGACCAACTTCTGAAAGGAGGTGCACTCGTGCAGACGAAGATCGTGGCGAAGCTCAGGGCTAAGTCGCTTGCGGAACCTTGCCTGCTTCTTAGCGTCGGTGGATACCTCTTCAGGAGCATATCATGCTAGATTCCCAAATTAACGACTATATGCATCCATAGTCAGTCTTCCTTGGGTGAAATTGTAGAACTCTTCCCTCTTGCGATCTATGAGACCTTCCGGGATGTGATGCTCATGGAAAGCCTCACTGAATTCAGCCCAAGTAGTTATTTGGCCAACCGGGCGCATAGCTTCAAAATTTTCCCACCAAAGGCTAGCAGGGCCTTCGAGGTGATAGGCAACATAAGTAACATTATCAGCTTCGGCTACGTTGGCAGAACGTAGCTTGTGGGTGATGCTGCGAAGCTAGTCATCCGCATCGAGGGGCTCGACGGAATGGTTAAACTTTGCTGGGTACAACTTGATGAAGTCATTGATTGACACCAAGTCATTTCACTGATGGCGTGCAGTGTTCTGCTCAATCCGCTCCAGCAAGCGGTTAGTCTCATGCTTGTTTCTTTCCGCCTCCAGCATCACTTCGGCCAGAGAAGGCGGGTGAGGCAGATTTTCACCCCTAACTGCACTGGCTTCCCCCTGCTCCGGGGCAGCACGGTTGTTGCTGGTGTTGACCATCCTAGGAGAAAACAAGACAACGGTTTAGATAAGGATGGCACAACTTAGCAAGGAAGTGCAGATTGTAATGGATAACACGGAATGCAGAGATGTTCATCCGTATGACATGGTAATGTAAAACTGCCATATATATACCAACGGTCATACACACCATACATAATTTAGTACAAGCCCAGGCTACAGTACAACTATGATGAAAGACGTTACATCTCATCGGAGGCATTCCAAGCTCCTATACATTATTTTTCTACACCTCCGGAATTGATTACACACTAAGTCATATTCCACAAGTCACGCAGGACAGTGGAGATACAACTATTACAATACTAGTGATACTACTACTAACTCAGACAGCTCTGTAGTAGTCCTCATAGAAGTCACCTCCATAGCCTGGAAGTTCAACGTGATCATCCGGGAACAGACGGTCCTGAGGAGCTTGTGGACCATAGGGGCTAGGATGAGGTCTTGGACCAACAAACGGTGGCCTGCGGGGACCACGGAGTGGGGTGATGCCTCCCACATCACGCTAATCCACCATGTCTGGCAGAGCCGATCTCACAGGATATAGATCCCTTGTATCCATACATCCAGCTTGCACAGCAGGTGCAAACCGAGTCAAAGTGGCCCAATGGTCAGCACGGGTGTTGAAAAGCTCCAGTCTCAAGGCCCGATTCTCTCGGTCCTTATCCTCGAGCATCTCGGCACTGGTGCGAGTTAGTGAGTCCTCATGTGTGGAGTCAGCATAGATAGCCTGGAGATACCCTTGCACTCCCGGGAGTGAAGCTGGCATATAACGGAAGTCGGTGTTCTGAAGCAGGCCAGTCCGGACTCGCATGATGGTCATCATGGAATAGGCAGCATCCTGCACAGCCATCTCAACAGTAACCCCGAGTCCATAGGAATAGTGGAGGGGCTCGGTAGATCCAGGATAAGAAGGAAATATCCTGACGATGCAAAAATATTGGCTTTGATTAAAGTCTCAGAATTGCTCTTCGACAGTGTATTCGGGATACCAACGGTAACCCGTCTCGATCATTACCCGGACTAACATAGCAGTATGACCGGGCACATCGAGGCACCGGGTCAGGCGAACCACTTGGTTTTGAGCACGAGTGGCCATCTGAAAGCACAACCACAATGCAAAGACATTAGAATTTCTAGGGAAAATTGGACAACATAACGGCTGTAAATGCTCAGAAAAAGATTTGAGACATCCACAACAGTTTGCAATACCACTCAACAACATCATATCAGGGTTCTGATTCAACTGGCAACATACTAAAAGTAGTAGAAACTGTACTGACGCTTGTAACAACAATCCTATAAGCTACTACGGATTAGTAACACGTGAACCTGACAGAAGAAGAGAGCCTAGTCCTTAACCCATGTAGAAAGAGAAGAGAATGACACAGATCAGAGGGCATAAGGTGAAGGAGTAAAAGAGCCTTACGTTCCCTCCCACAATCAATTCCCCTACATATAACTAAAGCATTTCTAGACTCGGCATCGACCAGTTTGGCTCAACGAACCTACAGGCAGTCCGGCTCTGATGCCAACGCTGTCAGGACCCCGATTCCAAGTCAATCGATCTAGCCGGTAACACCTCATATCACATTGCGGCCTCACGCACGGTATCCCCACGGGTGTCGCCTTACCATGGCCCGGGACCGTTTGCGCCTTTTGGCTCACGTATATGATAGTGTCGCTAGCATCCATATGACGGAGAACCCGGGCCGACATGGCTAGTCGTGAACCCAAAGCGGCACAGACCTATGGAGACAGACATACATGAATCACATCGAGCATGTCGGTCATCAGTGAGTGAATCCAGGCTATAGCACTAGGCTAACAGGACTCCGGGGAACCCGGGCTGTAGCAAGCTAGGCAGGACTCCAGATGTCACCGTGTGACATTTCCCCGAAGGGACAGACATAGGAACGAAGTGAAACACATGCCGGTCAGTCAAGTGTCCTGAGCAGTAGTGCTGGGCTAGCAGGACTCCGGTGAACCGGGATGTAGCGGACTACTATGGCTCGAGGAACACTAGACTACATTTCCCCATAAGAAAGGCTGCCAAGGATAAACAACTAGATTGTCAGATCCCACATATACCAAGCATTTCAATCATACACACAATATGCTCGATATGTGCAAATACAACATGGCATCACAACAAAACTCTACAACTCAAGTACTTTATTTAAAGGCTCCAGAGAGCCATACATAACAAGTTCATAAAGGTACGGGTCACATGACCCGACACTCAAGTCATACAAGCATACAAGCACATGCGGAAGCAAATAGTCTGAGTACAGACACTAGAAAGAAAGAAGGCTTCTCGAAGCCTGTTGATGAGGACATCAATACAATTGTTACACCCACAGCCCCTGCTGCTATACATACTGGACCAATTACTAGAGCTCGTGCACGCCAACTAAATTACCAGGTACTTTCGTTTCTTGGTAATGATTCTAATGTTCATGAGAATATGATGCTTCCTAAATTGGATACATTTGTTTTGCTTACAAATGAAGGGCCTAGCTTGGAGAAGGATGAACATTGGAGCAAGAACAAGCATGGAGATGATGGCATGCGCAAGGGGAACAAGAGCGGAGTTACAAGTGATGATTTCAGGACTTTGAAGCCACCATAATGGGTGCATGAAGCCTTGGACGAAATATACAAGATGCCACTTCATAAATTTCGTCCTGAGGCTATTTTAGGTGCTGCGTCACCTTATTATTGGGCCAGGCCCATGTAATTTCGAAATACATAAGTATAGGCTATTTTTAGAGTACGTATGTGTGGGGAAACAAGATATAGGGTTGATTTCGGACCCCTCCACCAAGGGCCACGAAATTCCCCCCCTCTTCCTCCATATATACAGCCCTTAGGGCATCGTTTAGACTTCGGGTTTAGTTTAGATTAAAAGTTCACCATAGCTGCAACTTCGCGTACTTCGTTTGTGTTCAACGACCAGACAAAGGCGTCACAGAACCCCACCTTGGTCAATAAAGCTTTCATCTTATATTCGCAATATCCAGATTGCAATCTCAGTTTCTTGCTTGTTCTTCGTTTGCTCACAGGAAACAGACCCTTGTGGTCAGGTTGATCGTGCTCCGGCGTGGTCAATAACCTCTCGGAGTTGGTTTAGCGATTGCTAAGGCGTGACGTCCTCGCACGTTCGTAGTCGGATCGTCAAAGTCGACTGCCACCAAAGCGATATCCATCATCTCATCGAAAGATGGGACACCTTTGCCTCTATCAAGTTGTATCAGATTTCCAGGTTGCTCGGTGAGATTTTACAGTTTTTCGTAGTTTAGATCGAGTCTGTTCTTCATACCTACAGTCCACGAAAAAGCCAAAAAAAATTAGGGTTAGTTCATCATATCCGAACCAATCTGAGCCTTTGCATAATCTTTTTAGGGTTTTGCTTTGTTGAATTTGCGGTTGCATCGTCGTGTCTAGTTGCTGGTCTTAGCGTTAGTCTTTTAGAGTTTCGAGTTCTGGTCATAAGTTGTCACGCCGCCACCGCACCATCATCATCGCCCCTGTCACCTACCACCACCGCTCCGAATCCGTATCCATATACCACCACCAATCCGTATCCATATACCACCACCGATCCATATCCATATATTACCACCGCTGCCATATACCACCACCGCTGCCATATACCACCACCATATATCTACCACCAATCCGAGTTCCTTGCATATTAGGTGTGTTTTTGAGATCCATCTAGATTCCGATTCGTGTTTCCTTGCCGGAGTAGGTTTCGGAAAAAAAAAGAGTCCGGAAACCACCCTCCGTTTAGGCCCAAATTTTTTCGAAAACGCATTTTTCGAAAAAATTTCTGGCTATCCTATTTTTAGGTGTTTTTGAGTGTTTTGTGACAGGTGCCATTATAGGAAGTTTTTTTTGACCCGTTTCCAGTTTTTGGGTCCGGGCAGTCGAAAAAACAAAAAAAAATTGGTCGAAAAAATTTCGTGCCCATCTTGTCAGTTTGACCTAGGAAGAGTTTTGAGACACTCGCCATTATAGTGATTTTTCGCAAAAAAAAAGCAGCGCAAAAAAAAGAGCGCAAAAAAAGAGCGAATTTTTTTTCCAGAGTGTGCTTTTTCCTTGTTTACGTGGAGCGCCGTGATTTTGTTAGTGTTCTAGGCTCGCGTCTCTAGCACGGTCTAGCCTAGGACCAGCACAGTACCGTCGTTGAGCGTTTATTCAATTTTGCATCTCTGAATTGATTATTGCTGACCCTTTTTGCTACCATATTATAAGCCTTCCCAGCTCCACATACATCTACGTCATGCGTTTGACTCTCCCTGATAATCGCTCTATCCAAGCTTTGAGAGTTTTGACTACAACAGTTGCCGATCACCGCCTGCTGCTGGGTAAGAACTGGTAAGAATTTGAGTTTTGCTTGACGGGTTTGTGATACACCACCACCACTTCTTAGTAGTCTGTAGGATCATATTCTTGTGTGTTTCTATTTGCTGCTAACCATGGTAGGATCACAAGCCGATGAGACTGATTGGGAGAACCTGACGAACAAACAGCTACATGATAAATTTCAGCAAATGATGAGTGGACAGGTGGAAGATGTGCTAAACAGATTTGACGAGGCCATGGAGAAGATAGATGGCATGGAGAAGACGTTCGAAACAAAGCTTGATAGCAAGTTTAATGAATTGCTCGCGCGTTTACCACCACCACCGCCGGCTGCACCTATCGCACCTCTGCAACACCAACAACAACGCATCCTTCCGAATCAGTATGGACGAGCGAAGTGTGTTCCTATTAAGGATGGCCAAACTTCTGGTGCTGCTGTTCCTGTTATTGATGCTTCTTTGGCTCCTGCTACTGCTGCTACTGGTACCCAGGAGGATGATGAGTATGCGGGCGATTATGAGGATGAGGTTGTTCAAAATCAGAACTACGTGCACCCACCAGCACCACCACCAGCAGGTCGACCTCAGGTATATATTCGTAATGGTAGGCCTACACCACCACCTCAGGTACGAGATGATGTGCATATTCCTAAACTGAAATTTGAGGGTAGATATGTTCCTGATATATATCTTACTTGGGAGTTAGAAACTGAACAACGTTTTACATGTTTACAATATCCCGAGGAGAGACGGGTTGCTGCTGCTGTTTGTGCTTTCACTAGTTTTGCATGTGTATGGTGGTCTGAACATTGTAGATTATATCCTATTCCAACTACTTGGGCTGCTTTGAAAACTGCTATGCGTACGCGTTGGGTTCCACCATATTATCAACGTGAATTGCTTCAAAAATTGCAGCGTTTAAGACAAGGGAAAAATTCTGTAGAAGAATATTATCAGGAATTACAAACTGGCATGATTAGATGTGGTATTGTTGAGGAGAATGAAGCTATGCTTGCACGTTTTCTGGGTGGATTAAATAGAGAGATTCAGACCATTCTAGACTATAAGGAGTATACTAATATCACTCGTTTATTCCATCTTGCTTGTAAAGCTGAACGTGAAGTGCAGGATCGACAAGCATTGGCGCAATCTAAATTTTCTGCAGGCCGACCTTCATCATGGACACCGCGTGCATCTTCTACTTCAACTGCACCAGCACCTCAATCAGGTGCCTCCTCCAGTCGTGATACAAGAAAACAGGCACAACCACCATTATCTGCCAAGAGCGCACCTGCTGGGCCTGCACAGAGTTCTTCTTCTTCCATGGCATCAACAGGGCACACAAGTGATATTATTTGTCGTCGTTGTAAGGGAGGAGGTCATTATGCGAGAGAATGCAAATCTCCGCGTGTGATGATTGCTACCGCAGATGGTGGATATGAGTCCGCTAGTGAATATGATGAGGAGACTTTGGCTCTTATTACACGTGAAGAACATGGTGGAGATGATTCTGATCATGAGACGCAATACATGGCTCCTGAAGACGCTAAAAGGTATGAATGTTTAGTTGCTCAACGTGTTTTGAGTGTGCAGGTCACACAAGCTGAGCAAAATCAGAGGCACAATTTGTTCCATACCAAGGGAGTTGTGAAGGAACGTTCTGTGCGTGTCATAATAGACGGAGGGAGCTGCAACAACTTGGCTAGCATGGAGATGGTGGAGAAGCTTTCTCTCACCACAAGACCAAATCCACATCCTTACTACATCCAATGGTTCAACAACAGCGGCAAGGTTAAGGTAACACGTACTGTTCGTGTGCATTTTAGTATCTCTACATATGCTGATTATGTTGATTGTGATGTGGTACCTATGCAAGCATGTTCCTTATTACTTGGTAGACCATGGCAATTTGATAAAAACTCTGTACACCATGGTAGAAACAATCACTATACTCTTGTTCATAAGGATAAAAATATTACTTTGCTTCCTATGACTCCTGATTCCATTTTGAAAGATGATATTAATAGAGCTAATAAAGCAAAACAGGAGAAGAATAAGAGTGAAAATCAGATTGTGGCAAAAGAATTTGAGCAACAAATGAAGCCTAATAATAAACCATCTAGTGTTGCTTCTGAAATTAAATTGAAAAGTGCATGTTTATTTGCCACCAAATCTGATATTGATGAGCTAGATTTCAGCAAATCTGTTTGCTATGCTTTTGTGTGCAAAGAGGCATTATTTTCATTCGAGGACGTGCCTTCCTCTTTGCCTCCTGCTGTCACTAACATTTTGCAGGAGTTCGCTAACGTCTTTCCACAAAACGTGCCACCGAGATTACCACCTATTCGAGGGATTGAGCATCAGATTGACTTAATTCCCGGTGCTTCACTGCCAAACCGTGCACCCTACCGTACCAATCAAGAGGAGACGAAGGAGATTATGCGTCAAGTACAAGAGCTTCTCAACAAAGGTTATATACGCGAATCCCTTAGTCCTTGTGTTGTTCCTATTATTCTAGTGCCGAAAAAGGATGGTACATCACGTATGTGTGTTGATTGTAGAGGCATTAATAATATTACTATTCGTTATCGTCATCCTATTCCTAGACTCGATGATATGCTTGATGAATTGAGTGGCTCTACAATATTCTCCAAAGTTGATTTGCGTAGTGGATACCATCAAATTCGTATGAAATTGGGAGATGAATGGAAAACAACATTTAAAACTAAGTTTGGATTATATGAGTGGTTAGTCATGCCTTTTGGGTTAACTAATGCACCTAGTACTTTCATGAGATTAATGAACGAAGTTTTACGTGCTTTCATTGGACGATTTGTGGTAGTTTACTTTGATGACATATTGATTTATAGCAGATCTTTGGAAGAACATTTGGAACATTTACGTGCTGTTTTTATTGCTCTACGTGATGCACGTTTGTTTGGTAACCTTGGGAAGTGCACCTTTTGCACCGACGAGTATCTTTTCTTGGCTATGTTGTTACTCCACAGGGAATTGAAGTTGATAAAGCCAAGATTGAAGCTATTGAGAGTTGGCCGCAGCCCAAAACGGTCACACAAGTGAGGAGTTTTCTTGGCCTCGCTGGATTCTATAGGCGTTTTGTGAGAGATTTCAGTACCATTGCTGCACCTCTCAATGAGCTTACAAAGAAAGATGTGCCTTTTCTTTGGGGTACCGCACAGGAAGAAGCCTTCTCGCTATTGAAAGATAAGTTGACACATGCTCCTGTACTCCACCTTCCTGATTTTAATAAGACTTTTGAGCTTGAATGTGATGCTAGTGGAATTGGATTAGGCGGTGTGTTATTACAAGATGGCAAAGCTATTGCATACTTTTCTGAAAAATTGAGTGGGCCTAGTCTGAATTATTCTACTTATGATAAAGAATTATATGCTCTTGTTCGGACTTTAGAAACATGGCAACATTATTTATGGCCCAAAGAATTTGTTATACATTCTGATCATGAATCTTTGAAACATATTAAAAGTCAAGCTAAAATGAATCGTAGACATGCTAAATGGGTTGAATTCATTGAGACTTTTCCTTATGTCATTAAACACAAGAAGGGAAAAGAAAATGTTATTGCTGATGCATTGTCTCGCCGCTATACTATGCTTTTGTTGGGTTTCGTAGTAATTTCAAAAAATTTCCTACGCGCACACAGGATCATGTGATGCATAGCAACGAGAGGAGAGTGTTGTCTACGTACCCAACGCAGACCGACTGCGGAAGCGATGACACGACGTAGAGGAAGTAGTCGTACGTCTTCACGATCCAACCGATCAAGCACCGAAACTACGGCACCTCCGAGTTCGAGCACACGTTCAGCTCGATGACGATCCCCGGACTCCGATCCAGCAAAGTGTCGGGGAAGAGTTTCGTCAGCACGACGGCGTGGTGACGATCTTGATGAACTACAGCAGCAGGGCTTCGCCTAAACTCCGCTACAGTATTATCGAGGAATATGGTGGCAGGGGGCACCGCACACGGCTAAGGAATCGATCACGTGGATCAACTTGTGTCAACTTGTGTGTTTAGAGGTGCCCCTGCCTCCGTATATAAAGGAGCCAAGGGGGGAGGGGGCGCCGGCCAAGCGGGAGAGGCGCAGGAGGAGTCCTACTCCTACCGGGAGTAGGACTCCCCCCCCCCCAATCCTATTCCAACTAGGATTCCCAAGGGGGAAAGAGGGAGAGGGGTGGCCGGCCACCTCTCCTAGTCCTAATAGGACTAGGGGATGGGGGGAGGCGCGCAGCCCCCTTAGGCTGCCCCTTTCTCCTTTCCACTAAGGCCCATGATGGCCCATATGGCTCCCGGGGGGGTTCCGGTAACCTCCCGGTAACCCGGTAAAATCCCGATTTCACCCGGAACACTTCCGATGTCCAAACATAGACTTCCAATATATCAATCTTTATGTCTCGACCATTTCGAGACTCCTCGTCATGTCCGTGATCACATCCGGGACTCCGAACAACCTTCGGTACATCAAAATGCATAAACTCATAATATAACTGTCATCGTAACCTTAAGCGTGCGGACCCTACGGGTTCGAGAACAATGTAGACATGACCGAGACACGTCTCTGGTCAATAACCAATAGCGGGACCTGGATGCCCATATTGGTTCCTACATATTCTACGAAGATCTTTATCGGTCAGACCGCATAACAACATACGTTGTTCCCTTTGTCATCGGTATGTTACTTGCCCGAGATTCGATCGTCGGTATCCAATACCTAGTTCAATCTCGTTACCGACAAGTCTCTTTACTCGTTCCGTAATACATCATCTCACAACTAACATATTAGTTGTAATGCTTGCAAGGCTTATGTGATGTGTATTACCGAGAGGGCCTAGAGATACCTCTCCGACAATCGGAGTGACAAATCCTAATCTCGAAATACGCCAACCCAACATCGACCATTGGAGACACCTGTAGTACTCCTTTATAATCACCCAGTTACGTTGTGACGTTTGGTAGTACCCAAAGTGTTCCTCCGGTAAACGGGAGTTGCATAATCTCATAGTCATAGGAACATGTATAAGTCATGAAGAAAGCAATAGCAACATACTAAACGATCGGGTGCTAAGCTAATGGAATGGGTCATGTCAATCAGACCATTCTACTAATGATGTGACCTCGTTAATCAAATAACAACTCATTGTTCATGGTTAGGAAACATAACCATCTTTGATTAACGAGCTAGTCAAGTAGAGGCATACTAGTGACACTCTGTTTGTCTATGTATTCACACATGTATTATGTTTCCGGTAAATACAATTCTAGCATGAATAATAAACATTTATCATGATTATAAGGAAATAAATAATAACTTTATTATTGCCTCTAGGGCATATTTCCTTCAGTCTCCCACTTGCACTAGAGTCAATAATCTAGTTCACATCGCCATGTGATTTAACACCAATATTCATATCTGTATATGATTAACACTCATAGTTCACATTATCATGTGACCAACATCCAAAGGGTTTACTAGAGTCAATAATCTAGTTCACATTGCTATGTGATTAACACCCAAAGAGTACTAAGGTGTGATCATGTTTTGCTCGTGAGAGAAGCTTAGTCAATGGGTCTGTCACATTCAGAGCCGTATGTATTTTGCAAATATTTTATGTCCACAATGCTCTGCACGGAGCTTCTCTAGCTAATTGCTCCCACTTTCAATATGTATCCAGGTTGAGACTTAGAGTCATCTGGATCAGTGTAAAAGTTTGCACTGATGTAACTTTTACAACAAACTCTTTTATCACCTTCATAATCGAGAAACATCTCCTTAGTCCTTACTAAGGATATTCTTGACCAATGTCCAGTGATCTACTCCTAGATCACTATTGTACTCCCTTGCCAAATTCAGAGCAAGGTATACAATAGGTCTGGTTCACAGCATAGCATACTTTATAGAACCTATGACTGAGGCATAGGGAATGACTTTTCATTCTCTTTCTATTTTCTGCCATGGTCGGGTCTTGAGTCTTACTCAATTTCACACCTTGCAACATAGGCAAGAACTCCTTCTTTGACTGTTCCATTTTGAACTATTTCAAAAAAATTATCAAGGTATGTATTCATTGAAAAATCTTATCAAGCGTCTTGATCTATCTATATAGATCTTGATGCTCAATGTGTAAGTAGCTTCACCGATGTCTTTCTTTGAAAAACTCTTATTCAAGTATCCTTTCATGCTTTGCAGAATAATTCTACATTATTTCCGATCAAAATAATGTTATTCACATATACTTATCAGAAATGCTGTAGTGCTCCCACTCACTTTCTTGTAAATACAGGCTTCATCATAAGTCTGTACAAAACTATATGCTTTGATCAACATATCAAAACGTATATTCCAACTCTGAGATGCTTGCACCAGTCCATAGATGGATCGCTCGAGCTTGCACATTTTGTTAACACCTTTAGGATTGACAAAACCTTCTGGTTGCATCATATACAACTCTTCTTTAAGAAAACCATTAAGGAATGCAGTTTTGACATCCATTTGCCAGATTTCATAAAATGTGGCAATTGCTAACATGATTCGGACAGACTTAAGCATCGCTACAGTTGAGAAAATCTCATTGTAGTCAACACCTTGAACTTGTCGAAAACTCTTCTGTGACAAGTCGAGCTTTGTAGATAGTAACACTACTATCAACGTCCGTCTTCCTCTTTAAAGATCCATTTATACAATATGGCTTGCCGATCAACGGGCAACTCCACCAAAGTCCACACTTTGTTTTCATACATGGATCCAATCTCAGATTTCACGGCCTCAAGCCATTTTGCGGAATCTGGGCTCATCATCGCTTCCTCATAGTTCGTAGGTTTATCATGGTCTAGTAACATGACTTCTAGAACAGGATTACCGTACCACTCTGGTGCGGATCTCACTCTGGTTTAGCTACGATATTCGGTAGTAACTTGATCTGAAGTTACATGATCATCATCATTAGCTTCCTCACTAATTGGTGTAGTAGTCACAGGAACAGATTTCTGTGATGAACTACTTTCCAATAAGGGAGAAGGTACAATTACTTCATCAAGTTCTACTTTCCTCCCACTCACTTCTTTCGAGAGAAACTCCTTCTCTAAAAAGGATCCATTATTAGCAACGAATGTTTTTGCCTTCGGATCTGTGATAGAAGGTGTACCCAACAATTTCCTTTGGGTATTCTATGAAGACGCACTTCTCCGATTTGGGTTTGAGCTTATCAGGATGAAACTTTTTCACATAAGCATCGCAGCCCCAAACTTTAAGAAACGACAACTTTGGTTTCTTGCTAAACCACAGTTCATTTAGTGTCGTCTCAACGGATTTAGATGGTGCCCTATTTAACGTGAATGCAGCTGTCTCTAATGCATGATCCCAAAACGATATTGGTAAATCGGTAAGGAACATCATGGATTGTACTATATCCAATAAAGTACGGTTATGACGTTCGGACACACCATTATGATATGGTGTTCCAGGTGGCATGAATTTGTGAAACTATTCCACATTGTTTTAATTGAAGACCAAACTCGTAACTCAAATATTTTACTTCTACGATCATATCGTAGAAACTTTTATTTTCTTGTTACGATGATACTCTACTTCACTCTGAAATTCTTTGAACTTTTTAAATGTTTCAGACTTGTGTTTCATCAAGTAGATATACTCATATCTGCTTCAAATCAACTATGAAGGTCAGAAAATAATGATACTTGTCGTGAGCCTTAATATTCATCGGACGACATACATCAGTATGTATGATTTCCAACAAATCTGTTGCTCGCTCCATTGTTCCGGAGAACGGAGTTTTAGTCATCTTGCCCATGAGGCATGGTTCGCAAGCATCAAGTGATTCATAATCAAGTGATTCCAAAATCCCATTAGCATGGAGTTTCTTCATGCGCTTTATACCGATATGACCTAAACGGCAGTGCCACAAATAAGTTGCACTATCATTATTAACTTTGCATCTTTTGGTTTCAATATTATGAATATGTGTATCACTACGATCGAGATCCAATGAACCATTTTCATTGGGTGTGTAACCATATAAGGTTTTATTCATGTAAACAGAACAACAGTTTATTCTCTTACTTAAATGAATAACCGTATTGCAATAAACATGATCAAATCATATTCATGCTCAACGCAAACACCAAATAACACTTATTTAGGTTCAACACTAATCCTGAAAGTATAGGGAGTGTGCCATGATGATCATTTCAATCTTGAAACTACTTTCAACACACATCATCACTTCACCCTTAACTAGTTTCTGTTTATTCTGCAACTCCCGTTTCGAGTTACTATATTAGCAACTGAACCAGTACCAAATACCGAGGGGTTGCTATAAACACTAGTAAAGCACACATCAAACATCTGTATATCAAATATACCCTTTTTCACTTTGCCATCCTTCTTATCCACCAAATATTTAGGGCAATTCCACTTCCAGTGACCATTTCCTTTGCAGTGTAAGCACTCAGTTTCAGGCTTTGGTTCAGCTTTGGGCTTCTTCGTGGGAGTGACAACTTGCTTGTCAATCTACTTGAAGTTCCCCTTTCTTTCCCTTTGCCCTTTTCTTGAAACTAGTGATCTTGTCAATCATCAACACTTGATGCTCTTTCTTGATTTCTACCTTCGTCGATTTCAACATCACGAAGAGCTCGGGAATCATTTTCATCATCCCTTGCATACTATAGTTCATCACGAAGTTCTACTAACTTGGTGATGGTGACTAGAGAATTCTGTCAATCACTATCTTATCTGGAAGATTAACTCCCACTTGATTCAAGCGATTGTAGTACCCAGACAATCTGAGCACATGCTCACTAGTTGAGCGATTCTCCTCCATCTTTTAGCTATAGAACTTTGTTGGAGACTTCATATCTCTCAACTCGGGTATTTGATTGAAATATTAACTTCAACTCCTGGAACATCTTATATGGTCCATGACGTTCAAAACATATTTGAAATCCCGATTCTAAGCCGTTAAGCATGGTGCACTAAACTATCAAGTAGTCATCATATTGAGCTAGCCAAACGTTCATAACGTTTGCATCTACTCTTGCAATAGGTCTGTCACCTAGCGGTGCATCAAGGACATAATTCTTCTGTGCAGCAATGAGGATAAACCTCAGATCACGGATCAAATCCGCATCATTGCTACTAACATTTTTCAACACAATTTTCTCTAGGAACACATCAAAATAAACAAATGAAAGCAACAACGCAAGCTTATTGATCTTACAACATAATTTGCAAAATACTACCAGGACTAAGTTCATGATAAATTAAAGTTCAATTAATCATATTACTTAAGAACTCCCACTTAGATAGACATCCCTCTAATCTTCTAAGTGATTACGTGATCCAAATCAACTAAACCATGACCGATCATCACGTGAGATGGAGTAGTTTTCAATGGTGAACATCGTTTATGTTGATCATATCTACTATATGATTCACGCTCGACCTTTCGGTCTCCGTGTTCCAAGGCCATATCTGCATATGCTAGGCTCGTCAAGTTTAACCTGAGTATTCTGCATGTGCAAAAACTGGCTTGCACCCGTTGTAGATGGACGTAGAGCTTATCACACCCGATCATCACGTGGTGTCTGGGCACGACGAACTTTGGCAACGGTGCATACTCAGGGAGAACACTTCTTGATAATTTAATGAGAGATCATCTTATAATGCTACCGTCAATCAAAGCAAGATAAGATGCATAAAAAGATAAACATCACATGCAATCAATATAAGTGATATGATATGGCCATCATCATCTCGTGCTTGTGATCTCCATCTCCGAAGCACCGTCATGATCACCATCGTCACCGGCGCGACACCTTGATCTCCATCGTAGCATCGTTGTCGTCTCGCCAATCTTATGCTTTCACGACTATCACTACCGTTCAGTAATAAAGTTAAGCATTACATCGCGATTGCATTGCATACAATAAAGCGACAACCATATGGCTCCTGCCAGTTGCCGATAACTTGGTTACAAAACATGATCATCTCATACAATAAAATTCAGCATCATGCCTTGACCATATCACATCACAACATGCCCTGCAAAAACAAGTTAGACGTCCTCTACTTTGTTGTTGCATTTTTTACGTGGCTGCTACGGGCTTAAGTAAGAACCAATCTCACCTACGCATCAAAACCACAACGATAGTTTCTCAAATAGACTCCATTTTAACCTTCGCAAGGACCGGGCGTAGCCATACTTGGTTCAACTAAAGTTGGAGAGACAGTCGCCCGCAAGCCATCTCTGTGCAAAGCACGTCGAGGGAACCGGTCTCGCATAAGCGTACGCGTAAGGTTGGTCTGGGTCGTCTCGTCCAACAATACCGCCGAACCAAAATATGACATGCTGGTAGGCAGTATGACTTGTATCGTCCACAACTCACTTGTGTTCTACTCGTGCATATAACATCAACATCAATAACCAGGCTCGGATGCCACTGTTGGGTTTCGTAGTAATTTCAAAAAATTTCCTACGCGCACACAGGATCATGTGATGCATAGCAACGAGAGGAGAGTGTTGTCTACGTACCCAACACAGACCGACTGCGGAAGCGATGACACGACGTAGAGGAAGTAGTCGTACGTCTTCACGATCCAACCGATCAAGCACCGAAACTACGGCACCTCCGAGTTCGAGCACACGTTCAGCTCGATGACGATCCCCGGACTCCGATCCAGCAAAGTGTTGGGGAAGAGTTTCGTCAGCATGACGGCGTGGTGACGATCTTGATGAACTACAGCAGCAGGGCTTCGCCTAAACTCCGCTACAGTATTATCGAGGAATATGGTGGCAGGGGGCACCGCACACGGCTAAGGAATCGATCACGTGGATCAACTTGTGTCAACTTGTGTGTTTAGAGGTGCCCCTGCCTCCGTATATAAAGGAGCCAAGGGGGGAGGGGGCGCCGGCCAAGAGGGAGAGGCGCAGGAGGAGTCCTACTCCTACCGGGAGTAGGACTCCCCCCCCAATCCTATTCCAACTAGGATTCCCAAGGGGGAAAGAGGGAGAGGGGTGGCCAGCCACCTCTCCTAGTCCTAATAGGACTAGGGCATGGGGAGAGGCGCGCAGCCCCCTTGGGCTGCCCCTTTCTCCTTTCCACTAAGGCCCATGATGGCCCATATGGCTCCCGGGGGGGTTCCGGTAACCTCCCGGTAACCCGGTAAAATCCCGATTTCACCCGGAACACTTCCGATGTCCAAACATAGACTTCCAATATATCAATCTTTATGTCTCGACCATTTCGAGACTCCTCGTCATGTCCGTGATCACATCCGGGACTCCGAACAACCTTCGGTACATCAAAATGCATAAACTCATAATATAACTGTCATCGTAACCTTAAGCGTGCGGACCCTACGGGTTCGAGAACAATGTAGACATGACCGAGACACGTCTCTGGTCAATAACCAATAGCGGGACCTGGATGCCCATATTGGCTCCTACATATTCTACGAAGATCTTTATCGGTCAGACCGCATAACAACATACGTTGTTCCCTTTGTCATCGGTATGTTACTTGCCCGAGATTCGATCGTCAGTATCCAATACCTAGTTCAATCTCGTTACCAGCAAGTCTCTTTACTCGTTCCGTAATACATCATCTCACAACTAACATATTAGTGGTAATGCTTGCAAGGCTTATGTGATGTGTATTACCGAGAGGGCCCAGAGATACCTCTCCGACAATCGGAGTGACAAATCCTAATCTCGAAATACGCCAACCCAACATCGACCATTGGAGACACCTGTAGTACTCCTTTATAATCACCCATTTACGTTGTGACGTTTGGTAGTACCCAAAGTGTTCCTCCGGTAAACGGGAGTTGCATAATCTCATAGTCATAGGAACATGTATAAGTCATGAAGAAAGCAATAGCAACATGCTAAACGATCGGGTGCTAAGCTAATGGAATGGGTCATGTCAATCAGATCATTCTACTAATGATGTGACCTCGTTAATCAAATAACAACTCATTGTTCATGGTGAGGAAACATAACCATCTTTGATTAACGAGCTAGTCAAGTAGAGGCATACTAGTGACACTCTGTTTGTCTATGTATTCACACATGTATTATGTTTCCGGTAAATACAATTCTAGCATGAATAATAAACATTTATCATGATTATAAGGAAATAAATAATAACTTTATTATTGCCTCTAGGGCATATTTCCTTCAGCTTTCACAACTTGACTTCAAAATATTTGGTTTGGAGACCATCAAAGATCAATATGTGCATGATGCTGATTTTAAAGATGTAATGCAGAATTGTAAAGAAGGAAGAATGTGGAACAAGTTTGTCGTTAACGATGGATTTGTGTTTCGTGCTAACAAGCTATGCATTCCAGCTAGCTCCGTTCGTCTTTTGTTGTTGCAGGAGGTGCATGGAGGAGGATTAATGGGACACTTTGGCGTGAAGAAGACGGAGGACGTACTTGCTACACATTTCTTTTGGCCAAAGATGAGACGGGATGTTGAGCGTTTTATTGCTCGCTGCACTACATGTCAAAAAGCTAAGTCACGACTCAATCCTCATGGTTTATATATGCCTTTGCCTGTACCTAGTGTTCCTTGGGAGGATATATCTATGGACTTTGTTTTAGGTTTACCTCGAACAAAGAAGGGGAGGGATAGCATATTTGTTGTCGTGGATAAATTCTCGAAAATGGCACACTTTATACCATGTCATAAAAGCGATGATGCTGTTAATGTTGCTGATTTGTTCTTTCGTGAAATTATTCGCTTGCATGGTGTGCCAAATACTATTGTTTCAGATCGTGATACTAAATTTCTTAGCCACTTTTGGAGATGTTTATGGGCTAAGTTGGGGACTAAACTGCTTTTTAGTACTACTTGTCACCCCCAAACTGATGGACAAACTGAAGTAGTCAATAGAACGTTGTCTACTATGCTTAGGGCTGTTTTGAAGAATAATAAGAAAATGTGGGAGGAATGCTTGCCTCATATTGAATTTGCTTATAATCGTTCATTGCATTCTACTACTAAGATGTGCCCTTTCGAAGTTGTGTATGGTTTCCTACCTCGTGCACCTATTGATTTGTTGCCTCTTCCATCTTCGGAGAAGGTTAATTTTGATGCTAAACAACGTGCTGAATTGATTTTAAAAATGCATGAGTTAACTAAGGAAAACATTGAGCGCATGAATGCTAAATATAAACTTGCTGGAGATAAGGGTAGAAAACATGTTGTGTTTGCACCTGCAGATCTTGTTTGGTTACATTTGCGTAAGGATAGATTTCCTGATTTGCGCAAATCAAAGTTAATGCCACGTGCTGATGGTCCCTTTAAGGTGTTAGAGAAAATAAATGATAATGCATATAAACTTGAGCTGCCTGCAGATTTTGGGGTTAGTCCCACTTTTAACATTGCAGATTTGAAGCCTTATTTGGGTGAGGAAGATGAACTTCTGTCGAGGACGACTTCATTTCAAGAAGGGGGGGATGATGAGGACATCAATACAATTGTTACACCCACAGCCCCTGCTGCTATACATACTGGACCAATTACTAGAGCTCGTGCACGCCAACTAAATTACCAGGTACTTTCGTTTCTTGGTAATGATTCTAATGTTCATGAGAATATGATGCTGCCTAAATTGGATACATTTGTTTTGCTTACAAATGAAGGGCCTAGCTTGGAGAAGGATGAACATTGGAGCAAGAACAAGCATGGAGATGATGGCATGCGCAAGGGGAACAAGAACGGAGTTACAAGTGATGATTTCAGGACTTTGAAGCCACCATAATGGGTGCATGAAGCCTTGGACGAAATATACAAGATGCCACTTCATAAATTTCGTCCCGAGGCTATTTTAGGTGCTGCGTCACCTTATTATTGGGCCAGGCCCATGTAATTTGGAAATACATAAGTATAGGCTATTTTTAGAGTCCGTATGTGTGGGGAAACAAGAGATAGGGTTGATTTCGGACCCCTCCACCAAGGGCCACGAAATTCCCCCCTCTTCCTCCATATATACAGCCCTTAGGGCATCGTTTAGACTTTGGGTTTTGTTTAGATTAAAAGTTCGCCATAGCTGCAACTTCGCGTACTTCGTTTGTGTTCAACGACCAGACCAAGGCGTCACAGAACCCCACCTTGATCAATAAAGCTTTCATCTTATATTCGCAATATCCAGATTGCAATCTTAGTTTCTTGCTTGTTCTTCGTTTGCTCGCAGGAAACAGACCCTCGTGGTCAGGTTGATCGTGCTCCGGCGTGGTCAATAACCTCTCGGAGTTGGTTTAGCGATTGCTAAGGCGCGACGTCCTCGCACGTTCGTAGTCGGATCGTCAAAGTCGACTTCCACCAAAGCGATATCCATCATCTCATCGAAAGACGGGACACCTCCGCATCAATACAATTGTTACACCCACAGCCCCTGCTGCTATACATACTGGACCAATTACTAGAGCTCGTGCACGCCAACTAAATTACCAGGTACTTTCGTTTCTTGGTAATGATTCTAATGTTCATGAGAATATGATGCTGCCTAAATTGGATACATTTGTTTTGCTTAGAAATGAAGGGCCTAGCTTGGAGAAGGATGAACATTGGAGCAAGAACAAGCATGGAGATGATGGCATGCGCAAGGGGAACAAGAACGGAGTTACAAGTGATGATTTCAGGACTTTGAAGCCACCATAATGGGTGCATGAAGCCTTGGACGAAATATACAAGATGCCACTTCATAAATTTCGTCCCAGGGCTATTTTAGGTGCTGCATCACCTTATTATTGGGCCAGGCCCATGTAATTTCGAAATACATAAGTATAGGCTATTTTTAGAGTCCGTATGTGTGGGGAAACAAGAGATAGGGTTGATTTCGGACCCCTCCACCAAGGGCCACGAAATTCCCCCCTCTTCCTCCATATATACAGCCCTTAGGGCATCGTTTAGACTTTGGGTTTTGTTTAGATTAAAAGTTCGCCATAGCTGCAACTTCGCGTACTTCGTTTGTGTTCAACGACCAGACAAAGGCGTCACAGAACCCCACCTTGATCAATAAAGCTTTCATCTTATATTCGCAATATCCAGATTGCAATCTTAGTTTCTTGCTTGTTCTTCGTTTGCTCGCAGGAAACAGACCCTCGTGGTCAGGTTGATCGTGCTCCGGCGTGGTCAATAACCTCTCGGAGTTGGTTTAGCGATTGCTAAGGCGCGACGTCCTCGCACGTTCGTAGTCGGATCGTCAAAGTCGACTTCCACCAAAGCGAAATCCACCATCTCATCGAAAGACGGGACACCTTTGCCTCTATCACTACATGTCAAAAAGCTAAGTCACGACTCAATCCTCATGGTTTATATATGCCTTTGCCTGTACCTAGTGTTCCTTGGGAGGATATATCTATGGACTTTGTTTTAGGTTTACCTCGAACAAAGAAGGGGAGGGATAGCATATTTGTTGTCGTGGATAGATTCTCGAAAATGGCACACTTTATACCATGTCATAAAAGCGATGATGCTGTTAATGTTGCTGATTTGTTCTTTCGTGAAATTATTCGCTTGCATGGTGTGCCCAATACTATTGTTTCAGATCGTGATACTAAATTTCTTAGCCACTTTTGGAGATGTTTATGGGCTAAGTTGGGGACTAAACTGCTTTTTAGTACTACTTGTCACCCCCAAACTGATGGACAAACTGAAGTAGTCAATAGAATGTTGTCTACTATGCTTAGGGCTGTTTTGAAGAATAATAAGAAAATGTGGGAGGAATGCTTGCCTCATATTGAATTTGCTTATAATCGTTCATTGCATTCTACTACTAAGATGTGCCCTTTTGAAGTTGTGTATGGTTTCCTACCTCGTGCACCTATTGATTTGTTGCCTCTTCCATCTTCGGAGAAGGTTAATTTTGATGCTAAACAACGTGCTGAATTGATTTTAAAAATGCATGAGTTAACTAAGGAAAACATTGAGCGTATGAATGCTAAATATAAACTTGCTGGAGATAAGGGTAGAAAACTTGTTTGATTACATTTGCGTAAGGATAGATTTCCTGATTTGCGCAAATCAAAGTTAATGCCACGTGCTGATGGTCCCTTTAAGGTGTTAGAGAAAATAAATGATAATGCATATAAACTTGAGCTGCCTGCAGATTTTGGGGTTAGTCCCACTTTTAACATTGCAGATTTGAAGCCTTATTTGGGTGAGGAAGATGAACTTCCGTCGAGGACGACTTCATTTCAAGAAGGGGAGGATGATGAGGACATCAATACAATTGTTACACCCACAGGTACTTCCGTTTCTTGGTAATGATTCTAATGTTCATGAGAATATGATGCTGCCTAAATTGGATACATTTGTTTTGCTTACAAATGAAGGGCCTAGCTTGGAGAAGGATGAACATTGGAGCAAGAACAAGCATGGAGATGATGGCATGCGCAAGGGGAACAAGAATTGAGTTACAAGTGATGATTTCAGGACTTTGAAGCCACCATAATGGGTGCATGAAGCCTTGGACGAAATATACAAGATGCCACTTCATAAATTTCGTCCCGAGGCTATTTTAGGTGTTGCGTCACCTTATTATTGGGCCAGGCCCATGTAATTTCGAAATACATAAGTATAGGCTATTTTTAGAGTACGTATGTGTGGGGAAACAAGAGATAGGGTTGATTTCGGACCCCTGCACCAAAGGCCACGAAATCCCCCCCCCCCTCTTCCTCCATATATACAGCCCTTAGGGCATCGTTTAGACTTCGGGTTTTGTTTAGATTAAAAGTTCGCCATAGCTGCAACTTCGCGTACTTCATTTGTGTTCAATGACCAGACAAAGGCGTCACAGAACCCCACCTTGATCAATAAAGCTTTCATCTTATATTCGCAATATCCAGATTGCAATCTCAGTTTCTTGCTTGTTCTTCGTTTGCTCGCATGAAACAGACCCTCGTGGTCAGGTTGATCGTGCTCCGGCGTGGTCAATAACCTCTCGGAGTTGGTTTAGCGATTGCTAAGGCGCGACGTCCTCGCACGTTCGTGGTCGGATCGTCAAAGTCGACTGCCACCAAAGCGATATCCATCATCTCATCGAAAGACGGGACACCTTTGCCTCTATCACCTGTCTATCTACATAGGGCCCTCCGTGGCCAGGATCCCACCTGGGTGGCAAGTCACTCATCGACGTCGAGATCTACATAAAACCCATCGGAGGGGGCGGTGCTGTCGTCTGAAAACAGTAATTAAGCAAACATGAGTACAAAGGTACTCAGCAAGTCTTACATCAGAACCTACTATACATGCTCGTTCTCAAGAAGGTGGTGGAGTTATTGCAGCAAGCCAGCTTTGACTCTTGGCTAAGCTATCCTACGGGACACCACTAGTAAAATAGCTTTTGCACATGAGTCCACTAATCACCAACACAATACTCCACCGGGGATCCTCCCTCGTCATCCTATGAGAGGGCCATCCTCGGTACTCACACTTATCTTGAGTCTTTTAGTAGTATCCATTAACTTGTCTATGAACTATATAGGCAACAGAGTAGTCCTTTACCGCGGGCGCGGCTATTCGAATAGTTTTATACCCTGCAGGGGTGTACTTCATCACACATGTTTCCACCACTTAGCGTCTGCACACGACATGTGCTCGGTAGACTTCAAGCGAAAACTGACGTGGGTGTAGACCACGACCTGACTAACCGCACAAGTCTCTAGTCCAGGTTTATCGCCTATTCAGGTTCCATCCGCGAGGAAATCCGGCCGGGGTGTCCTCAACGGCCCCAAACGATGTGTGCAGGGTTCCCGAGACACCAAACAGGCGACTCGGTACACCGTGCCACGATGTATCTACCGCATCATAGCTCACCCCTAGGGTCAGGCTACGCACGGCCACCAACACATAACCTACAAACACCAGAAACTAGTTGCAACTCCTGGACAGAGGACGAGAGGGGTCAGTAAGTCGAGCGGGGTCATATTTCAGGGCCCAATGTGTGGTAGTAGCTGAATCTTAAATCACGCATACAGATCTCAGTTCTTATGGACGGCCTCAATGAAACAACCCACCATGTACTCCTACATGGCCTCTCATCGATACGTTTACCAAAACATGTTCAACACATCCCTCACATTATCGACATAATCATTTCACTCTAGCCCATCACCCAGATGAACCAGACCTGACACAACTCTAAGCATAGCAGGCATAGCAAGGTAGGAAACACATACATGGCTCAATCAACTCCTACACATGCTAGTGGGTTTCATCTAGTTACTGTGGCAATGACAGGTCATGCAGAGGATAAGGGTTCAACTACCGAAGCACATAGCAGTTTGAAAACGTTGTTGTCTTAGTGTAGTAAATGAGAGCAGAGGCGAGAACATGGGATTGTATCGATATGATCAATGGGGCTGCTTGCCTGATGTAGTGGTAGTAGGGTACTGCCCTTCAGACGGATATTCGAGGTTATCCTCGGAGGCAGAACCTACCACGAAAGACACACCGAACATAATCAAAACATGACAATATGCAACAATATGATGCATGCTATGACATGGCAAAATGAATGTGTCTTGGCCTAATGCAAGCTAAAACAGAAAGGAATGAACCCATTTGAATCAAAGATTCAAATGTTAGTTCATTTAACATAGCCATATTAGTGCATTATCTTATTTTGCTTAAACAACAAGGTTAACTTGTTTTGTCATGCATGAAACCATTACCAATGGATAGATTGAATTTTTCTGATCAAAATTCATATATAAATCTTTTCATTTGGAGTTACAGATTAGTTTCTATGATTTTTTAAAGTTTGCAACAATTTCTGGAATTCTCTATATAAAAATAAATCCAGAAATTAGTTATTGCGTCAGCAGTGTGTCAGGGTGACGTCAGTTGTCAACGGGGACGTCCAGGTCAACCTGACCAGTGGGTCCCGCGTGTCAGCAGTTATTTAAACTAACTAAAGTTAGTTAAAACTAATCTGGGTTAATTAGCAAAGGGGGGCCCACTTGTCATAGACTCAGGGGAGTCAACCTGGGCCCACCCAGTCAAGGTCAACGGGTCAAACCCGCCGGCGTTAAGCCGCTGGCGAGGACAAACGCGGAGGAGGGCGTCGGGATTCCTCCTCTGGCGACCAAATGGCCGACGGAGGGCATCTACGTGCTGCTGGTGAACTCGCGCGCCGAGTGGAGCAAGCGGTGTGTACGGGGGCGGCCGGAGATGACGTCGGCATCGAGCCAGGCGGCGGCCGGAGTTTGGGCGTGCACGTAAACGGCATTATGAGGCACGGCAGGGGGCGGAGAGGGGTGCTACGGCCTCCTGGGGGTGCAGTGAGTGTGTTGGACACGGTGGTGTGGCCGGTGGTTGGCCGGAGACACATCGGCGACGAGCTCAGCGGTGGCGCGTGCAGTGAAGCTTCGTGCAGTTGCTACAGTGCACGAGAAAGCAAACAGAGAGGATGGGGAGGTAGCTGAGCTCACGGCGGTCACGTAGGAATGGACGGCGCGGTCGGGGACGAGCTGATGCGGTGGCAACGACAAAGAGGATCTTCGGCGATGGCGGAGTCGGGCGAGGTTGTTGCAGAGGCTGCGGGGCAAGCGAGCGCTCGGGGCTCGGCTTGCTCAAAGGAGTGGAGGGCGGCGGAGCTTCTGGACACGGTGGCTTGGCGCGGGGATGACGGAGTGCGCGACTACGGCAGCGGTGCGGCGGCAGGTGCGGCGGCCATGGTGCGGGAGAGCAAGGGAGAGAGGCAGGGGACGAGTGAGGTGTCCACGAGGTCGGGGCGGTGATGTGGAGCCTATCCAGCGTCCAGGTGCGTGAAGAGGCAAGCTGCTGGTGCCGTGGCGAGCTGGCGCCGTGGCGAGCTCACGCTCGACGGCGTCACCTCTCTGCCTGCCTGGCAGGGACGAAGCAGCTGGCTGGCATGGGCCAGCACAGTGCTGGGCCGCCAGGTGGGCCGGTTGATGGGCTGCGGCCAGGTAAGTTCTCTCCCTCTCTTTTAATTTCTGTTTTCTATTTTTCTGTAGGTCTGTGGCTTTATTAAAAATAGCTAGGCACTTCTAAAAATCCTGAAAATAATCAAAGGCTCTGTTTAGAATATTTCCAACAGCCCACACTTATCTTCAGAATTATTTGAGCATTTAAAATATTTACTAGCATTCAAATGCCCAAATGCAAATTACATATGATTTAATTCAATGACCTTCTGTTGACCTAGAAAAATGTGCACCAATTTTGCCAGAGGTTCTAACCCAAGACAAAGAGAGTGAACTTTTTAGAAGGGCATTTCAGGTTCATTGAAAATATTTTTAGTAAACCTTAGTTGATTCCAGAGGGGGTGCTGGGGGTTCTGTCTTCCCCAATTCAAGTTTCTGATGAAAGGTAGACATGATGCAACACTCTAATGCATGACTAGCTAGGATGTGACAATAGTATGGAGGCATATGATGCGAGAAAATATAATAGGCGCAATCAAGCAAGCATGCATCACAAGTAAAGTGTCCAAGTCTCCAAGATCAATAATCATACATGCAACAATTGGAGGCAACTGGCAATGAACAAGATGTATCATGTGAGAGGCATGAATATATATGTCATCAACCCAAGAAAGCGAGTAAGAAAGGAACATGGGTGATGCAACAAAGCAAGCAATCATAGCAATCAAGTGGTGTGAGCTAGTAGTGCGAAGATGCAACATACTAGAGGGAATCATGTCAAGCATCTCATGTGTGCAAATGGTGGTCATGAATAATGCATAAGACATATCACAAGCATGAAGGCATGATATGAGCAAAATATCATCAATGTATTGGTGAGAGGCCATATGTAAATAGCAATGGGACATCATGACTCTCCCAACACAACAAGCATCAATAGCATGAGGCACATGATAAACATGGCAATAGAAACAAGGATCTCCACCAATCATGCAAATACACATAGGAGTAGCATAATAGTGAATCATGGGTAAATGCAAGAAAGGGTCACAATTGCGTGGCAAAATCATGTAAAGAGGCATAGCATGCAAAGTGAACACGAGAAAATGGGCATAACGTGACAAATGGTAAATAGCCCATAGCCGTGTGAGAGCCAAGTGAAAGAGATGCGCGTAGTTCTTGCGCGAATGGAACAGTGGTAATGGTAGTCCACGGGATCCCAGATCATCGTTGCTCTCAAGAGCTCGTTTCGTCAACTCTTGGGATTGAGAGGTTGACGAGTATACGTGAGTACCTACACAAAACAAAGACAAAGGGAAAATTGTGTGTGCATGGTATATGTACACATCATCCATCACGATGCGCACGTGCTTGTGTTGGTTAGCACAAAATATCCAATGCTCGAATAAATGAGATGCATCATATAGAAACATGTCATCCATCATGATAGGTTTGTTGTTATGTATAGCATAATGGAGACTCAAATTGTGTAATGCATCATGGGAAATATCTAGAGCATTGTTATGCGTGGGATGCATATGGTGCAAGCAATTATGAGAATCATGCAATGTATGGAATGCATCAAAATCTCCTAATATATATGAGGAAACTATGGGGGTCTCCTCATGAACATTAATGGAAACATCACATGGAGAATATTGACAGCATCCAAAACAAAGCATATTCGAAACAATGTGATCATGGCATGGGATAGTAGATGAATTGCGCAAATCATGTAAAGGAAGCATGGCAATATCATCACATGAAAAACAAAAACCAAGGACCATCATCTCGTCATCTATGCCATAAGTGCAAATGGGATTTATTTTAATGGGGCATGCAAAGTTACTATGTTGAGATTGAAATGATGCAATATGGGAGATCTCACTCATAGCATATGACAAGTTTAATGGATTGTCAAACATGATGTGATCAAAAGAATTTTCACATGATATCCTATGGATCATAACGTCACAACTAGGCAACTCGACATGCTCGTTATCATATTCATCATAAATAGGTAAGTCATGACATGAAGAAGTCGCACTAGCATGAAGCATGGGAATAGGTGGATCAACATCATGCAAGCAATCATTGGTGAGATAGTCCACTAGCGGGACAAGAGAAGCACCATCATCTATGTTACCTTTGGAGCATCGCTCATGTGTTGTAGGTGAGGTGTCGAAGAACAAGTCATGATCATCTTCATCTTGATGGAACCATGTGGGGGTGCATCTTCTTCCACCATGGCCATTGTTGTCTCCATTGGAGATATGGACTCGTCGAGGATAGGCATGTCGTCATGTAGGAGACCTAGCACCAAAGAAGAAAACACACTCGGAGTAGAGGTTAAGTCGTTAGAAATCATAGTGGCCTCACGTGCCGTGTCAACTACCTCACTCACTAAGTGTGGTGGCTCACTCACTCCCTCTTGGATGCTCTCAAGTGTGTGGCTAGTGGTGGTCACACTCATCCTCTCATAGGAAATGCACTCGATGTCCAAAATGGTGGAGTCACTCATATCACTCATGGTGGGGTGGCTCTCCTCACATGGGAATTAGGGCATCTCTTTATATGTGGGTGTCGGAGAGATGTTGGTGCAAATGTCTCCATGCTCAATCATGTCGTACTTGTAGCCGTGGATGAAGGCCGAAGATGGCACATCATAACTCTCCTCTAAGACCAAAGATAAGGTCTCATGTGCGGTCTCGTAGCTTGACTCGGAGTATGAGTCCAATATGGGCGCCGTCTTCATGTTGTTGAAGAGGTTCATGCTCATCACCATGGTCGAAGGGCATGGCCCTAGTTCGATCGTCTTGTCGTCGTCTTGTTGTTGGAGGCCCATATGATGCGGCACCTCGTAGCTCGTCTCATGACCGAAGGGAAATTCCCATGCTCAGCCATGTTCCTTGAGGGGCTTCTGAAGATGGAAGTGTCGCCCTCGCTCGTAGGTGGTCGCCTTGTACTTGATGATGTCGATGTAGGCGAACTCACGGGAAGTAGGCGAAGATGTCGTACGTCCAAAGGCGAAGATGCCTTCATAGCACTTGCCGAAGATGCCAAAGTGGTTATTGTAGCCGTAGCTCCATCTTGGTGGTGCTCGTCTCGCGGTCTTCTCTTATGCTCTTGAAGGTTAGACTTGGCGTGAAGTAGGGCTTGTTGGGACTTGTACATTTGCGCTTGGCGAGCATCTTCATGATGATGGTGTCGTTGTCGCACTTGAGCTTGTAGTAGATGTTGTTCGTCGTCGTCGTGCACATTTTGCTTGGAGGTGACTTGCCCTTCATGACGAGGTGGATCACGAACGTGATGGTGGTCGCCATGGAGATGTGGACATGGACGACTTGCACTTGCATTATTTTTGCGCTCCGAAGACTTGTGACTTGAACGTCGCCTCCTTGAGGATGATGAAGGGGAAGAACGGTTGATCAACAAGGTCCGAATCTCCTCCATCCTTGCATCTTGCTCCTCCTTTTGTGCAGAAAGCTTGTTCTCGGTGTAGTCCCTTTTTCTTGCTTTGGAGTGACGAATGTCGATGGAGAGGTTCTCGATGCGCTCTCGCAATCTTGATTGTGCGCCTTGCATTTGTCGTCGTAGATCGAAGATTAACTTTGGTGATGTAGTTGTTCACGCCGTCGTTGTTGTGGAAGACCGAAGATGAAATGCCTTGCCTATCCGTCACTCCGAGAGAAAAATGTGAGTGGTAGAAAGAGAAGAACGAATACCAAATGTACCTTGACCGAATTTTAAAGTGGATCAATGATCACTCCAGTGTGGACAAGGAAATAGCACAATTGGTACCAATTCTTGTCGGTTTCTCACACCTACACAAGTAAGGCTTATGGTGGAGTTTAGTGAGGATAGTGGCACAAAAAATTTGATGCAAAATGTTTGCAAGAGTCAATAATGTTGAAAGAGATTCACAAATTCGCAAGTGAAACAAATAGACCAATAGCAATATGTGGCACATGGAAACACACACACGGATAGATAAACGGGGTCGTGCAACCAAGGAATGAGCTCAAAATGTGGAATCCACATGGAAAATGCTCTTGTTGCACAACTCTAGAGAGATGCTAGCACGATTGCTCAATAGGCGGATACGACACTTGTGCACAACCTATAGGAGACAAAAATGCAACGACTTCTATCCCAAGTATGCTATGTATATGATGTTCCAGTGGTATGATCCAAGATGATCGGATATGACAATCTTATGCAATGTGGTATGATGCTATGGCACTTTCTTACAAGCTTGCTTGCTCACTCTTTTTCGTTGCTTAAAAGCTTATTCTTCTTCTTATTTTTATTGCCACAATGCGGAATGCACAAACCAAGATAGCAATTGTATATATGCGAGAACAAACTTGAGGCACACGGGATGATATGATACCAAGATGATACTGATATGGTATGGTATGTATGCAATGTATGGTGTAGATCACTAATGTGCACAAGTAACATTGCCGGCAATACTCAAAGGCTAGTCTCGATAGGCAAGTGACGCAAAATGGGCTAGGGGTTATCAATGCAATGGCAAGGGGAATATACAATGGAGGGATACCACGATACCAAGATGATATGGAGGTTACCGTTCGTGTCGATGATGAGTGGCGGTGATCTTGATGGAGATACCAAGATGATGGAGACTCGTTACTTAGTAGCCGAAACACCTTAGGAAACGGAAAAACCGCGAACTCAAAATCTCAAATGTCAAATAGTGGTAGCGGGAATGCGGTGGTTGTTGCGGAAGCTCAAAGGGATTGAGGAAATGGAGGGTAAGGTGGTGGACTATACACGGTGTCGGAGTTGGAAGCACGGTCCCTAAGTAGCCGAAACACCTTAGGAGACACAACTCACAACACAAACAAAATTGGGTTAAATTGGTGTGGCGGAAGTGTATGGTGGGTAAGCCTATGCGGTAGTGGTGGTGGTGGTTGTTGAAGAAGAAACCATCCCTAAGTAGCCTAGACACCTTAGGAGACCCAAATCACACCTCAAGCAACCACTAATGCGATGGGGAACAAAATTGGTTAGGTGGCGGAAGTCGGTGGTGGTGTAGCGGATGATGTGGTGGAAGCCCTAGGCAAAGATTCCAAAGTTCCAAACATTTGATGGAGTAAAATGATGATGGTAGTATTTTTGTGGGAAGGAGGATGTCAAGGACTTCGGATGAATTAGTTATGGTCGAAACAAAAATCAACCGAAGGTGATATCTATAGGTTACGGACGTCCGGGGGCCGGACGTCCGGGCGGGCTCGGAAGTCCGTAAATTTGGCTCGGGTTAGGGGTTCCGGTCATCCGGAAAGGACGAACGTCCGGTCATTCTAGGGGCTCCAGACGTCCGTAAAGTGTCGGTCGTCCGGGGGGTCGGGGTCAACGCAAAATTTTAGATCCGGGACACGATTTTGGGCGAAATTTTGGGATTGTGGGGTTAAAAATGAGGAGATTTCGTGGATGAAAGATGGGGACACTTGGGGAGATGCTAGATCCACTTGAAACCAAGCAAATCTATGGATCAAATCAAACAAAACTTCGTCAAACCAACAAATCACAAAAAAATTGGGGCTATTTTTGGTGGGGATTTTCGAGATTGGGGAAGAACACAACAAAATTAGGCTAGAAAACGAAGAGGGAAGGCTCCGAAATCGTGATCAACATGGCTCTGATACCAAGATGATGTAGGGTAGGAACCATTATCGGTCGATATTTCATGAAAAGAGCGGATCCTGCGAAGAACATGAAGAACACGAGGAGGGAAATGAGGGAAAACACGGGGGAACACAAGAGAAACACTAAACCAACAAGAAATAGTCACACATGTGCTAGATCCTCGAGTACATAAGAGTTCACACGGTACACGATCAACTAGGGACGATACAAAGGTAGCCGGTCTTCTCTGAGAGGAGGTCTTGAGGTTCTTCCCGTAAAGGGGTCTTGAATCCGCTTGGGGGATCTTCTTCGAGGAGGCGCTATCTCCGTGAGAAGGTAACCAAGTGGATGAGCAAAGCTCTCACACAAAATATGAGCTAATCCTTTGCTAACCCTAACTAGGAGGAGGTGGAGGAGCATATATAGTCTAGGGACATGAAGGGGTAAGTGGGGGATACATGGGCCTCGGGCCCGATCTCTGTGCACAGACAAGCGCCGGTCGTCCAACAGGTACTAGACGTCCGGTGGATCGCGAGGGTCCGGTCGTCCGGTACTTGTCGGACGTCCGGCGTTTTGGTTCGGTTGAGGTGGCGTCGGATTTCCGAAGACGATCAGACATCCGGTTGCTGGAGTGTGTCGGACGTCCGGTAATTGCCGGACGTTCAGCCGCTGTAGCTTCCATTGGCTGGCCCTTCATGCTGGATGAGTGCCCAGGCATCGGACGTCAGGCGTCGTCCGGTCATCCGGTGGCTGAAGCTTCCGAGCAGCTCCTTCTCTTGCTCCTCGCGCTCGGTTTCCTCGCCGTCTTGTTCATGGGCTTCCTCTTGGTTCATGGTCATGCATAGCACACATGTTTGAGGTAGTAGCCATGTCTCACATGTGGCAAGTGACGATTTGGAGAAGAGCGAGTTCACCTTGTGTCCAATGGCGTATACTTGAGGTCTTGTCTTATGTTCTCTCGGGGCTTGGAGAGTAGTCGGAGTGTACATGGGGATGAGCGTGGGATGCTCCGCATCAGTACCACATCACAATCAACATAATCGGCATACGTGGAGATACTAAGATGCACACGAATAGTACGTGTTACCTTAACCTTGCCGCTGTTGTTGAACCATCGGATATAGTGAGGATGTGGATGTGGTCTTGTGGTGAGAGATAGCTTCTCCACCATCTGACGTAGGGTGAAACCCTATACGTCCGATCTTTCACGAAAGGAGCCGATCCCAACTAAGAACATGAAGAACATGAGGGAAAACACGAGGGGGAAATCACAAGGGGAACACAAGAGAAAACTCAAACCAACAAGTAGGATCACACATGTGCTAGATCCTTGAAACACAAAGAGAGATACACGATCCAAAGTCAACAAAGGACGATACAAGAGATAACCGGTTCTTCTCCATAAGGAGGTCTTAAATCCACGAGGGGATCTTCCCGTGAGGGGTCTTTAATCCAAGGTGGTTCTTCTCCGTAGAGGTCATGGTCTCTCTTGTGGAGTAGATCCGATATGGATGAGCAAAGCTCTATCTCTAATGAGCTACTACTTTGCTAACCCTAAAACGTAGGTAGAAGGAGAGTATATATAGTCTAGGGGGGCAAAAGGGTACATGGGTTTCAGCCCTTTACTGTGCACAGACAAACTTGCCCGGACGTCCAGGCGTCGGGCCGGATGTTCGGGCTCTCGGGAGGAGCCGGATGTCTGGGGCTAGGGCCGGATGTCCGGGTTGCAGGTGCTTCTCTTCTATCCTCTGGATAGGTGGTGTCCGGATATCCGGGCAGGAGGCCGGATTTCCGGGCCGGGGCTGGATGTCCGGGCTCTATAGACTTGGCCGCTGGCTCCTTGCTGTTGTAGATACTTCCTGGGGCCAGATGTCCGGGGCCATGTCTGGATGTCCGGGGCCTGGGAGTTGTTCTTGACTCCTTCCGCTGGTTCTCTTCATCCGTGAACTTGGGGGCTTGTCCATCTTCATGCGCATCTTTGGGAGGGTACTCTTGGTACCTAATCATGCACAACGTCTCGGGCTTAGGTAGTAGCCATGTCTCGATATGATCATATGTGATTTTACTAAGGAAAGAGATCACCTCATTGTCGAGAGCTCTAGCTCTTGCTCGTGACATGGGTCCTCTTGGCTCTTGATGAGACAATGGTAGGTCCATGGGGATGACCAAAGGATGTTCCGCATCATCTCCCCTCCCTTGGGGAAGATCCGACCTTGGATCGAAATCTTCATCACCATGGTAGGGTGAGAGATCTTTGACATTGAAGATGTCTCTCACGGAGTACTTGTCGCGTGGAATGTTATCTTGTAGGTGTTGTTGCTGTAGGGTTCAAGCACCTTGAAGGGTCCATCCACTTGTGGTCGAAGTTTGGACTTGCATTCGTTGGGGAAACGGTCCTTGCAAAGGTGTAGCCGCACAAGATCTCCAATGTTGAATACCATGGGGTGCTTGTTGATGTTGCGCTTGGCCGCAAGTCGTTGTACTTGGCGCTCGATGGTGTGCCTTGTATCTTCATGCACCTTCTTGAGATGGTTCACACGTGCACTTGCGTCCATATTGATGCGCTCTTGTAGTGGTAGCGGGAGAATGTCCAAAGGGGACAATGGGTTGAATCCGTAGACGACCTCAAAGGGGAACTTTCTGGTAGTTGAGTGTCGTGCGTGGTTGTAGGCAAACTCGGCGATAGGTGGGCACGGTTGCAAGATTTCCCTACAAAATAGGTTTGCAATATTTGAAGTATCGCCTATCTTGTTGCAAGGAATGAAATGAGCGCTTTTGAAGAATCAGTTCACAACAACAAACCTGGAATCCTTTCCATTCCTATTTCTTAGCAACCCAAGCACAAAATCCATACTAATATCTTCCCATGGTTGATATAGAATTGGAAGTGGCATGTAAAGGCCAGGAGATTGAGCTTTGGATTTAGCTTTGCGACATGTAGAGTATTGGTTGGTGAAGCAGTTGACGTCGCGAAATATCTTGGGCCAAAAAAAGTTCTTGGAGAGCGTAGCAAGTGTCTTGTCATGTCCAAAGTGGATGAGTAGTTGAACTTGCCATAGGATCTACTGAGGTTCCTCAAGGTTGACGCGGTAGGGAGCCTTGTTAGGAAGGTGCGCTCTGGGGATGAGGTCGATTCGGTGCTCAATGCCTCGTAGAGGAGGTAGACCCGGAGGTACCTCGTCGGGTAAGACATCTTGGAATTCCTGGAAAAGAGAAGATAACACTAAAGGTAGAGTGAGGGAGTCCTGGATTAGGGGGTCTCCGGACAGCCGGACTATATCCTTTGGCCGGACTGTTAGACTATGAAGATACAAGATTGAAGACTTCGTCTCATGTCCGGATGGGACTCTCCTTGGCGTGGAAGGCAAGCTAGGCAGTACGGATATGGATATCTCCTCCTTTGTAACCGACCTTGTGTAACCCTAGCCCTCTCCGATGTCTATATAAATCGGAGAGTTTTAGTCCGTAGAACAACAACAACAACAACAACATACAATCATGCATAGGCTAGCTTCTAGGGTTTAGCCTCTCTGATCTCGTGGTAGATCTACTCTTGTACTACCCATATCATCAATATTAATCAAGCAGGACGTAGGGTTTTACCTCCATCAAGAGGGCCCGAACCTGGGTAAAACTTCGTGTCCCCTGCCTCCTGTTACCATCCGCCTAGACGCACAGTTCGGGACCCCCTACCCGAGATCCGCCAGTTTTGACACCGACATTGGTGCTTTCATTGAGAGTTCTGCTGTGTCGTCGCCGTTAGGCTCGATGGCTCCCTCTATCATCGTTAGCGATGCAGTCCAGGGTGAGACTTTTCTCCCCGGACAGATTTTTGTATTCAGCGGCTTTGCACTGCGGGCCAATTCGCTTGGCCATCTGGAGCAGATTGAAAGCTACGCCCCTGGCCATCAGGTCAGGTTTGGAAGCTTGAACTACATGGCCGATATCCACGGAGACTTGATCTCCAACGGATTCGAGCCTCTGCCTTGTGCGTCACGCGGTCATGATGAGTATGATTTAGCTCTACCATCCGACAATGGTCAGGAGATCGCACCGGCAGCCGCTCCGACCCTCAATTTGGAGCCAATTGCGCCGTCCATGGACGGGTGGATGGACCCCACCAAGGAGGCCTTACCCTCATCGGTGATCAAGCCGAACATCGACCTTACTCTGCACGAGAGCCGTGTTGACAAACAGTCGGATCTCTCTCCGGCCACGGACTCCGAACCGCCTGCGCCCGTTCCTATCGAATCCGATTGGGCGCCGATCATGGAGTTTACCTCCGCGGATATCTTTCAGCACTCGCCCTTCGGCGACATATTGAACTCATTAAGGTCTCTCTCCTTGTCAGGAGGATCCTGGCCGAACTATGTCCGGTAGGACTGGGATGTGGACGACGAAGAAATTCGCGGCCCACCCACCACCCACTTAGTAGCCATTGTCGATGACTTAACCGACATGCTCGACTTCGACTCCGAAGACATCGACGGCATGGATGACGATGCGGGAGGCGAAGATGAACCACTGCCCACAGGGCACTGGACGCCCACTTCATCACATGACATATACATGGTGGACACACCAAAAGAAAATGACCACGAGGAACAGAAGGATGCAATGAAGGGTTGTCCCCTCGAGAAGCAGTCAAAGCGGCGGCGTAAGCGCCGCTCCAAATCCCGCCTCGACAGAAACAACGATCATACTGACCCAGCGTTAGAGCAGGGTGAACCATCTCCGGACCACGGAAACACAGAGAATCAAACCGAACAACCCGATTCTATCAAAGATAACAGTCTGGATGACATCACACCGGACAGACACCCGGAGCAACAGAATGCCCGTCAAAGGCTCATCGCCACCGCGAGGAGTCTAAAAAAGCAGAAGCAAAGGCTCAAGGCTGCACAAGACACACTTAAAATCAGATGGAGTAAAGTACTCAATACAGCAGCGAAGTACGGTGGTAATTGCCCCACCAAGAGCTACCCGAAGCGGAAGTTGCTACCTGAATTCGATGAGGAGGCCTTAGATCCCCTGCAACCAAAAATTAAAACGGCCACCTGGCCGGATAGACGACCTCACGGCCAACATAGAACGGCAAACAACGTTGCACATAAGCCAATACGCGATCCATGTGAGGGCTCGCATCAAAAGGATGGCGCAACCAGATCCATCTATAGACCACGCAAGCGCGCTCCAGCATACGATGCACCACAACAAACATCCGAACAACGCGGTACACCCAGATACAGGGGTGCCACACACCCCCTATGTTTCACCGATGAGGTGCTGGACCATGAATTTCTAGAGGGATTCAAACCTGTAAACATAGAGGCATACGACGGAACAACAGACCCTGGGGTCTGGATCGAGGACTATATCCTCCATATCCATATGGCTCGAGGAGATGATCTCCACGCCATCAAGTACTTACCCCTCAAGCTCAAAGGGACAGCTCGGCACTGGCTTAAAAGCCTTCCCGAAAACTCCATCGGAAGCTGGGAAGAGCTCGAAGATGCTTTTCGGGCAAATTTTCAAGGGACTTATGTCCGACCTCCGGATGCGGACGATTTGAGTCATATAACTCAACAACCCGGAGAGTCAACCCGAAAGCTTTGGAACAGGTTTCTTACTAAAAAGAACCAAATAGTCGACTGTCCGGACGCCGAAGCCTTGCAGCTTTTAAGCATAGCGTCCGCGACGAATGGTTTGCCAGACACCTCGGCCAAGAAAAGCCAAGAACAATGGCAACATTAACAAGCCTCATGACCCGCTTTTGCGCGGGTGAGGACAGCTGGCTAGCGGGATGCAGCACCAGTGACCCAAGTACATCCGAAGTTAGAGATGAAAACGGGAAATCATGACGCAGCAAAAATAATAAGCGCCAAAATAAACAAAACAGCCCGGAGAGCACGGCAGTAAACGCCGGATTCAGAAGCTCTCGGCCAGGTCAGCAAAAGCCACCCCCTAAAGGCGCTAGGGATGAACTATCCAGCCTGAACAAAATTCTGGACCAAATATGTCAGATCCATAGCACCCCTGGTAAACCCGCCAATCATACCCACAGAGAATGTTGGGTCTTCAAGCAGTCCGGCAAGCTGAATGTCGTACACAAGGGGGAGGATACACCAAGCGAAGACGAGGATGAGCCTCTCAAGCAAGACACTAGGGAACAAAAGAAATTTCCACCAGAAGTCAAAACAGTAAACGTGTTACACGTAATCAAGGGGAGAAATAAAGCGGCACTCCCAGAGAAATATGCCCAAGGGCCTATCACCGCGGAGTCCTGCCACTAGTCGGCTCAACCGATCACTTTCGGCCATCGGGATTACTCAGCAAATATCCGGCATACAGGATGGGCTGCCTTGGTATTAGACCCAATAATTGATGGATACCATTTCACATGAGTCCTGATGGACGGTGGCAGCTGGCTAAACCTCATATACTAGGACACAATCCGCAAAATGGGGATAGACCCAACGAAAATTCGCCACAATAATACTACCTTTAAAGGAGTAACTCCAGGCCCAGGGGCTCACTGCACGGGCTCCCTACTAGTAGAAGTTATATTCGGCTTCCCCAATAACTTCCGTCGTGAAAATTTAACCTTCCACGTTGCTCCGTTCCAAAGTGGCTATCAAGCACTACTTGGACGCGAAGCTTTCGCTCGCTTTAATGCAATACCGCACTACGCTTCCCTCACGCTTAAGATGCCCGGTCCACGTGGCATCATTGCAGTAAATGGAAATATGGAGCGATCCCTGCGCGCCGAAGAAAATGTGGCTGCCTGGGCAGCCGCACACTAAAACGGCCTCACCAACTAAAGTATTCGATAGGTTGTCAAGACCACGGACACAGTTAGACGAGTCCGGCGCTGATGTATGTAATTCGTACAGGTTTGATGGCCACACCCCTATCACAAATACAAGGGGCTCAACGCGCGCAAACAAGTGGCAATTTTTACTCATCTTGAATTATACGTTGTTTTCTCAAAAAACCTACCTTTTTGCACGACAACTTTTCACCTAAGTTCCTCTCTTTTACAGATGACCACCGTGCTACACGGGTCCAGGATACGGCACAACGGAGACACAGGCGCAGACGTGCAGCAAGGACCTATTCCAAGGATTCTTTTTATATTAAGACCCTGCGTCAACCTTTTTTACTGTCTCTTGTTGATACACATCCCTCAGATTCTCAGTACAATTGAGAAGGATGCTGGCGTCTTGGCATGTGGCCACGTCAGAATAGTGCACATACCTGAACACCAGGGGCTTCTTACAAAGGGCACTGATTAGGCCCGGTTCATACCATAAAGACCGAATACCTTAGGGAGTGTTCGGCGTCGCGAGTTTGGCCCTATATGCATCAGCTCGGAATCATGTCTTTGGTCAAATGTTGGGTTTGCCCGGCTCCTATGTTTTGGTACCTTACGGTCCGCTCTATCGGCTAAGGTAGCACTAGGAGAACTACTACGATTGTGCACCGGGTCATCCGGAAGAGCACCTCAGTAGAGAAAGCCGAAAACTGACTGTCATGATATAGCGTGAGACTGGTCAACCACTCGATGACCTATCGGAATGTTAGAATTTCTCCGCCTTACTGAAGGGCCGTTTCCCGGCCAAGCATGTACGCACCCCGAATTCGGGAGAGTGCAGAGCCACTAGGGGCTATATAGTAGACCCACCGTCAAACTCCTATGGCTAAGTGAAAGTGGTAAAGCATTATAGTCCGGTTGCCTCGTTCACTGTGCCATCACCTCCTTAATAGGACCAAGATGTTGGGTTAAGTGTGAACATGCGTCTTCTGCGAACACCCCCACATTCTATGCGTGGGGGCTGAAGCCAACGACTGCAATCTTTCAGGTTATACACATGTATACATAAACAACCGCACAGGAGGCATCATATTACTTTCAGGAAAAAGTATAAACACAACCTTAATAAATTTCATAAAAACATTGTGTTTACAATGGGAATACATGTCACTCAAACATAATATTCTTCGACCACTGGGCCTCTATCAAACGAGCACCCTCGAGAACCTCTTCGAAATAGTGCTCGGCAGCCACTCGGCCTATGGCCGAACCCTGCGCCGCAACAGTGGTAGCATCCATCTCCGCCCAGTATGCTTTAACACGGGCAAGGGCCATCCGCGAGCCTTCTATGCACGCCGACCTCTTCATCGCATTGATGCGCGGCACCGCACCAAGGAACTGCTGCACTAAGCTGAAATAGCTGTTCGGCTTCGGCTTTTCCGGCCACAGCTGATCCACGACAGACCTCATGGCGAGTCCGGACAACCTATTGAGTTCGGCCCATTCGGCTAGCTGATCAGTCAATGGAAGCGGACGCTCTGGAACATTAAATTGCGACCACAACAGCTTGTCCACTTCACGATCTATTTGATCTTGGAAGTATTTGGCCGCATCGACAGCGCTCGCCGCCAAGTCCATGTATGCGTCTGCGTAACTCCACAGCCGATCCATAGGGGCATACCGTGGATCTCCGAACTTCCTCCGCAGCATAAAGGGCTTCCCAGCCGCAATATCCCCGGCTTCACGCAGCTCCTCCTTCTTCGCTCTCGTAGCAGAGTGGGTGTCTTTGTTCGTCATCGTAGCCTTTTCAAGGTCTGTTGCCTTCGCTCGGTTTTCTTTTTCAAGGAATTGGCAATGGTCGGCAGTGTCTTTTAACTTTACGGCCATCTTGGTCATCTTCTCTTTGCTCTCACAATGCGCAGCCTTCTCGGTTTTCAACTCTTCGGCCGCCTTCACAGCAGCCGCATTACTAATCCTTGCTTGTTCTTTGGCTCGGGCAAGTTCCGCCCACAGGATTTCCATGGTGGCAGCTCCATCTGTAGTCACAACATATTAAAGATACTGGCATCATGCTACTCTTACTATGTGGCACTCACCAGAAAATACCACTTACCATGTCCCTCGTCAAGCCTCTTGTTAACAAGCTCGATGTCGGCATCCGCCACATCCAGTTGCCGCTTTAGTTCGGCAAACTCATGAGTCCGGCTAGCCACCGGAGCTCCCACTACCTGCACATTAAAGCGGTATGGTTATTACCTGGGACTACGATCCTCTATTTGCCGCCGTTCTCGGCGACAACAAGAGTCTCAGGGGCTACTTGTAACGCCCTCGATGCGGCTATATCTCCTACGTGTCGAAGCACGACTTAGAGGCATAACTGTTGGAAATATGCCCTAGAGGCAATAATAAAATGGTTATTATTATATTTCTTTGTTCATGATAATTGTCTATTGTTCATGCTATAATTGTGTTATCCGGAAATCGTAATACATGTGTGAATACATAGACCACAACACGTCCCTAGTGAGCCTCTAGTTGACTAGCTCGTTGATCAAAAGATAGTCATGGTTTCCTAACTATGGACATTGGATGTCATTGATAACGGGATCACATCATTAGGAGAATGATGTGATGGACAATACCCAATCCTAAGCATAGCTCAAAGACCGTGTAGTTCGTTTGTTGTAGCTTTTCTGAATGTCAAGTATCATTTCCTTAGACCATGAGATTGTGCAACTCCCGGATACCGTAGGAGTGCCTTGGGTGTGCCAAACGTCACAACGTAACTGGGTGACTATAAAGGTACATTACAGGTATCTCCGAAAGTGTCTGTTGGGTTGGCATGAATTGAGACTGGGATTTGTCACTCCGTATGATGGAGAGGTATCTCTGGGCCCACTCGGTAATGCATCATCATAATGAGCTCAATGTGATCAAGTGGTTGATCACGGGATCATGCATTACGGTACGAGTAAAGTGACTTGCCGGTAACGAGACTGAACAAGGTATTGGGATACCGACGATCGAGTCTCGGGCAAGTAATGTACCGATTGACAAAGGGAATTGTATACGGATTGATTGAATCCTCGACATCGTGGTTCATCCGATGAGCTCATCGAGGAGCATGTGGGAGCCAACATGGGTTTCCAAATCCCGTTGTTGGTTATTGACCGGAGAGTCGTCTCGGTCATGTCTGCATGTCTCCCGAACCCGTAGGGTCTACACACTTAAGGTTCTGTGACGCTAGGGTTGTTAGGAAGACTTGTATGTGATTATTGAATGTTGTTCGGAGTCCCGGATGAGATCCCGGATGTCACCAGGAGTTCTGGAATGGTCCGGATGTGAAGATTTATATGTAGGAAGTTGTCATACGGTCACCGGAAAGGTTCAAGGGCATATCTGTATTGTACCGGGGCTCCACCGGGAGGGGCCACCTCTCTCGGAGGGCCTAATGGGTTGTAGAGGAAAGGGAAGCAGCCCTACATGGGCTAGCCGCATCCCCCCCCCCCTTGGGCCCATGCGCCTAGGGTTGGGGGGAAACCCTAAAGGGGGCGCCCCCTTGCTTGGGGGGCAAGCCCCCTCCCCTTGGCCGCCCCCCCTCTAGATCTCATCTAGAGGGGGCCGGCCCCCTTCCTCCTTCCCCTATAAATAGAGGGGCAAGGGGAGGGCTGCATATAACATCCAAGGCGCAGCCCCTCCCCTCCCCAACACCTCTCCTCCTCCGTAAGAGCTTGGCGAAGCCCTGCCGGAGTACTGCAGCTTCACCACCACCACGTCGTCGTGCTGTTGTTGGAGCCCTCTTCCTCAACCTCTCCCTCCTCCTTGCTGGATCAAGGCGCGGGAGACGTCCTCGCTTAGTACGTGTGTTGAACGCGGAGGCGCCGTCCGTTCGGCGCTAGGATCTTCGGTGATTTGGATCACGACGAGTACGACTCCATCAACCCCGTTCTCTTGAACGCTTTCGCTCGTGATCTACAAGGGTATGTAGATGCACTCCTCTCTCCCTCGTTGCTAGATGACTCCATAGATAGATCTTGGTGTTGCGTAGAATTTTTTTTAAAATTCTGCTACATTCCCCAACAGTGGTATCAGAGCTAGGTCTATGTGTAGTTACTATGCACGAGTAGAACACAAAGCAGTTGTGGGCGTCGATATTGTCAATTTACTTGCCGTTACTTGTCTTATCTTGATTCGGCGGCATCGTGGGATGAAGCGTCCTGGACCGACCTTACACGTACGCTTACGTGAGACTGGTTCCACCGATTGACATGCACTAGTTGCATAAGGTGGCTGGCGGGTGTCTGTCTCTCCCACTTTAGTCGGATCGGATTCGATGAACAGGGTCCTTATGAAGGGTAAATAGAAATTGGCAATTCATGTTATGGTTTTGGCGTAGGTAAGAAACGTTCTTGCTAGAATCCTATAGGAGCCACGTAAAAACTTGCAACAACAATTAGAGGACGTCTAACTTGTTTTTGCAGCAAGTGTTTTGTGATGTGATATGGCCAAAGGATGTGATGAATGATATATGTGATGTATGAGATGATCATGTTCTTGTAATAGGAATCACGACTTGCATGTCGATGAGTATGACAACCGGCAGGAGCCATAGGAGTTGTCTTTATTTATTTATGACCTACGTGTCAACATAAACGTCATGTAATTACTTTACTTTATTGCTAAAGCGTTAGCCATAGTAGTAGAAGTAATAGATAACGAGACAACTTCAAGAAGACACGATGATGGAGATCATGATGATGGAGATCATGGTGTCATGCCGGTGACAACGATGATCATGGAGCCCCGAAGATGGAGATCAAAAGGAGCAAATGATATTGGCCATATCATGTCACCATTTGATTGCATGTGATGTTTATCATGTTTTACATCTTATTTGCTTAGAACGATGGTAGCTTAAATAAGATGATCCCTTGTAATAATTTCAAGAAAGTGTTCCCCCTAACTGTGCACTGTTGCGAAGGTTCGTTGTTTTGAAGCACCACGTGATGATCGGGTGTGATAGATTCTAACGTTCGAATACAACGAGTGTAAGCCAGATTTACACACGCAATACACTTAGGTTGACTTGACGAGCCTAGCATGTACAGACATGGCCTCGGAACACGAAAGACCGAAAGGTCGAGCATGAGTCGTATAGAAGATACGATCAACATGAAGATGTTCACCGATGTTGGCTAGTCTATCTCACGTGATGATCGGACACGGCCTAGTTAACTCGGATCATGTTTCACTTAGATGACTGGAGGGATGTCTATCTGAGTGGGAGTTCATTGAGTAATTTGATTAGATGAACTTAATTATCATGAACTTAGTCTAAAATCTTTACAATATGTCTTGTAGATCAAATGGCCCACGTTGTCCTCAACTTCAATGCGTTCCTAGAGAAAACCAAGCTGAAAGACGATGGCAGCAACTATACGGACTGGGTCCGGAACCTGAGGATCATCCTCATAGCTGCCAAGAAAGATTATGTCCTAGAAGCACTGCTAGGTGACGCACCTGTCCCAGAGAACCAAGACGTTATGAACGCTTGGCAGTCACGTGCTGATGATTACTCCCTTGTTCAGTGCGACATGCTTTACAGCTTAGAACCGGGGCTCCAAAAGTGTTTTGAGAGACACAGAGCATATGAGATGTTCGAAGAGCTGAAAATGGTTTTTCAAGCTCATGCCCGGGTCGAGAGATATGAAGTCTCTGACAAGTTTTTCAGTTGTAAGATGGAGGAAAATAGTTCTATCAGTGAGCACATACTCAAAATATCTGGGTTGCATAACCGCTTGACTCAGCTGGGAGTTAATCTCCCGGATGACGCAGTCATTGACAGAATCCTTCAGTCGCTTCCACCGAGCTATAAGAGCTTTGTGATGAACTTCAATATGCAGGGGATGGAAAAGACCATTCCTAAGGTATATTCAATGCTGAAATCAGCAGAGGTAGAAGTCAAAAAGGATCATCAAGTGTTGATGGTGAATAAAACCACTAAGTTCAAGAAAGGCAAGGGTAAGAAGAACTTCAAGAAGGATGGCAAGGGAGTTGCCGCGCCCGGTAAGCAAGCTGCCGGGAAGAAGCCAAAGAATGGACCCAAGCCCGAGACTGGGTGTTTTTATTGCAAGGGATGTGGTCACTGGAAGCGGAACTGCCCCAAATACTTAGCGGACAAGAAGGCCGGCAACACGAAAGGTATATGTGATATACATGTAATTGATGTGTACCTTACCAGTACTCGTAGTAGCTCCTGGGTATTTGATAGCGGTGTGGTTGCTCACATTTGTAACTCAAAGCAGGAGCTGCAGAATAAGCGAAGACTGGCGAAGGCCGAGGTGACGATGCACGTCGGGAATGGTTCCAAGGTCGATGTGATCACCGTCGGCACGCTACCTCTACATTAACCTACGGGATTAGTTTTAAACCTCAATAATTGTTATTTAGTGCCAGCTTTGAGCATGAACATTGTTTCAGGATCTCGTTTAATTCGAGATGGCTACTCATTAAAATCCGAGAATAATGGTTGTTCTATTTATATGAGAGATATGTTTTATGGTCATGCTCCGATAGTGAATGGTTTATTCTTAATGAATCTCGAGCGTAATGCTACACATATTCATAGTGTGAATACCAAAATATGTAAGGTTGATAATGATAGTCCCACATACTTGTGGCACTGCCGCCTAGGTCACATAGGTGTCAAACGCATGAAGAAGCTCCATGCAGATGGACTTTTAGAGTCTCTTGATTACGAATCATTTGACACGTGCGAACCATGCCTCATGGGTAAAATGACCAAGACTCCATTCTCAGGAACAATGGAGCGAGCAACCACCTTATTGGAAATCATACATACTGATGTGTGCGTTCCAATGAGTGCTGAGGCTCGCGATGGCTATCGTTATGTTCTCACCCTCACTGATGAATTGAGTAGATATGGGTATGTCTACTTAATGAGACACAAGTCTGAGACCTTTGAAAAGTTCAAGGAATTTTAGAGTGAGGTTGAGAATCAACGTGACAAGAAAATCAAGTTCTTGCGATCAGATCATGGGGGAGAATACTTGAGTCACGAATTTGGCACACACTTAAGAAAATCTGGAATAGTTTCACAACTCACGCCTCCTGGAACACCTCAGCGTAATGGTGTGTCCGAACGTCGTAATCGCACTCTATTAGATATGGTGCGATCTATGATGTCTCTTACCGATTTACCACTGTCATTTTGGGTCTATGCTTTAGAGACTGCCGCATTCACTTTAAATAGGGCTCCGTCAAAATCCGTTGAGACGACACCGTATGAATTATGGTTTGGGAAGAAACCTAAGCTATCGTTTCTAAAAGTTTGGGGATGCGATGCTTATGTCAAGAAACTTCACCTGAAAAGCTCGAACCCAAGTCGGAAAAATGCGTCTTCATAGGATACCCTAAAGAAACTGTTGGGTATACCTTCTACCTCAGATCCGAAGGCAAGATCTTTGTTGCCAAGAATGGGTCCTTTCTAGAGAAAGAGTTTCTCTCGAAAGAAATAAGTGGGAGGAAGGTAGAACTTGATGAAGTATTACCTCTTGAACCGGTAAGTGGCGCAGCTCAAGAAAATGTTCCTGAGGTGCCTGCACCGACTAGAGAGGAAGTTGATGATGATGATCATGAAACTTCAGATCAAGTTGCTACTGAACTTCGTAGGTCTACAAGGACACGTTTCGCACCAGAGTGGTACGGCAACCCTGTCTTGGAAATCATATTGTTAGACAACGGTGAACCTTCGAACTATGAAGAAGCGATGGCGGGCCCGGATTCCGACAAATGGCTGGAAGCCATGAAATCCGAGATAGGATCCATGTATGAAAACGAAGTATGGACTTTGACTGACTTGCCCGTTGATCGACGAGCCATAGAAAATAAATGGATCTTTAAGAAGAAGACAGACGCGGATGGTAACGTGACCATCTATAAAGCTCGGCTTGTCGCTAAGGGTTATCGACAAGTTCAAGGGGTTGACTACGATGAGACTTTCTCACCCGTAGCAAAGCTAAAGTCCGTCCGACTCATGTTAGCAATTTCCACATTCTATGATTATGAGATATGGCAAATGGACGTCAAAACGGCATTCCTTAATGGTTTCCTTAAGGAAGAATTGTATATGATGCAGCCAGAAGGTTTTGTCGATCCTAAGAATGCTGACAAGGTGTGCAAGCTCCAACGCTCGATTTATGGGCTGGTGCAAGCATCTCGGAGTTGGAACATTCATTTTGATGAGATGATCAAAGCATTTGGGTTTATGCAGACTTATGGAGAAGCCTGCATTTACAAGAAAGTGAGTGGGAGCTCTATAGCATTTCTCATATTGTATGTGGATGACATACTGTTGATGGGAAATGATATAGAATTCTTGGAAAGCATAAAGGCCTACTTGAACAAGTGTTTTTAAATGAAGGACCATGGAGAAGCTGCTTATATATTAGGCATCAAGATCTATAGAGATAGATTGAGACGCCTCATTGGTCTTTCACAGAGTACGTACCTTGACAAGATATTGAAGAAGTTCAAAATGGATCAGTCAAAGAAGGGGTTCTTGCTTGTATTGCAAGGTACGAGATTGAGCACGGCTCAATGCCCGACCACGACAGAAGATAGAGAAAAGATGAGTGTCGTCCCCTATGCCTCGGCCATAGGGTCTATCATGTATGCTATGCTGTGTACCAGACCTGATGTAAACCTTGCCGTAAGTTTGGTAGGAAGGTACCAAAGTAATCCCGGCATGGAACACTGGACAACGGTCAAGAATATCTTGAAATACCTGAAAAGGACTAAGGACATGTTTCTCGTGTATGGAGGTGACGAAGAGCTCGTCGTAAAGGGTTACGTCGATGCTAGCTTCGACACAGATCTGGATGACTCTAAGTCACAAACCGGATACGTGTATATTTTGAATGGTGGGGTAGTAAGCTGGTGCAGCTGCAAGCAAAGCGTTGTGGCGGGATCTACATGTGAAGCGGAGTACATGGCAGCCTCGGAGGCAGCACAAGAAGCAGTCTGGGTGAAGGAGTTCATTACCGACCTAGGAGTCATACCCAATGCGTCAGGCCCGATGACTCTCTTCTATGACAACACTGGAGCTATTGCCCTTGCCAAGGAGCCCAGGTTTCACAGGAAGACCAGGCGTATCAAGTGTCGCTTCAACTCCATTCGTGAAAGTGTTCAAAATGGAGACATGGAGATTTGTAAAGTACATACGGACCTGAATGTGACAGATCCATTGACTAAACCTCTCCCCAGAGAAAAACATGATCAACACCACAACTGCATGGGTGTTCGATTCAACACAATGTAACTAGAATATTGACTCTAGTGCAAGTGGGAGACTGTTGGAAATATGCCCTAGAGGAAATAATAAAATGGTTATTATTATATTTCTTTGTTCATAATAATTGTCTATTGTTCATGCTATAATTGTGTTATCCAGAAATCGTAATACATGTGTGAATACATAGACCACAACACGTCCCTAGTGAGCCTCTAGTTGACTAGCTCGTTGATCAAAAGATAGTCATGGTTTCCTGACTATGGACATTGGATGTCATTGATAATGGGATCACATCATTAGGAGAATGATGTGATGGACAATACCCAATCCTAAGCATAGCTCAAAGATTGTGTAGTTCGTTTGCTGTAGCTTTTCTGAATGTCAAGTATCATTTCCTTAGACCATGAGATTGTGCAACTCCCGGATATCGTAGGAGTGCCTTGGGTGTGCCAAACGTCACAACGTAACTGGGTGACTATAAAGGTACATTATAGGTATCTCCGAAAGTGTCTGTTGGGTTGGCACGAATCGAGACTGGGATTTGTCACTCCGTATGACAGAGAGGTATCTCTGGGCCCACTCGGTAATGCATCATCATAATGAGCTCAATGTGATCAAGTGGTTGATCACGGGATCATGCATTATGGTACGAGTAAAGTGACTTGCCGGTAACGAGATTGAACAAGGTATTGGGATACCGACGATCGAGTCTTGGGCAAGTAACGTACCGATTGACAAAGGGAATTGTATACGGATTGATTGAATCCTCGACATCGTGGTTCATCCGATGAGATCATCGAGGAGCATGTGGGAGCCAACATGGGTATCCAGATCCCGTTGTTGGTTATTGACCGGAGAGTCATCTCGGTCATGTCTGCATGTCTCCCGAACCCGTAGGGTCTACACACTTAAGGTTCAGCGATGCTAGGGTTGTTAGGAAGACTTGTATGTGATTATCGAATGTTGTTCGGAGTCCCGGATGAGATCCCGGACGTCACGAGGAGTTCCGGAATGGTCCGGAGGTGAAGATTTATATGTAGGAAGTTGTCATACGGTCACCGGAAAGGTTCGGGGGCATATCGGTATTGTACCGGGGCCACCGGAGGGGTTCCGGGGGTCCACCGGGAGGGGCCACCTCTCTCGGAGGGCCTAATGGGCTGTAGAGGAAAGGGAACCAGCCCTACATGGGCTGGCCGCATCCCCCCCCTTGGGCCCATGCGCCTAGGGTTGGGGGGGAAACCCTAAAGGGGGCGCCCCCTTGCTTGGGGGGCAAGCCCCCTCCCCTTGGCCGCCCCCCCTCTAGATCTCATCTAGAGGGGGCCGGGCCCCTTCCTCCTTCCCCTATAAATAGAGGGGCAAGGGGAGGGCTGCATATAACATCCAAGGCGCAGCCCCTCCCCTCCCCAACACCTCTCCTCCTCCGTAAGAGCTTGGCGAAGCCCTGCCGGAGTACTGCAGCTTCACCACCACCACGCTGTCGTGCTGCTGTTGGAGCCCTCTTCCTCAACCTCTCCCTCCTCCTTGCTGGATCAAGGCGCGGGAGACGTCCTCGTTCAGTACGTGTGTTGAACACGGAGGCGCCGTCCGTTCGGCGTTAGGATCTTCGGTGATTTGGATCACGACGAGTACGACTCCATCAACCCTGTTCTCTTGAACGCTTTCGCTCGTGATCTACAAGGGTATGTAGATGCACTCCTCTCTCCCTCGTTGCTAGATGACTCCATAGATAGATCTTGGTGTTGCATAGAATTTTTTTTAAAATTCTGCTACGTTCCCCAACAATAACCACATTGAAAGCAATGTTGCAAGTAAGGTAATCTTCACAACAACCCATGTAAATAGATAATAGGGGAAAAGATACATAGTTGGCTTACACTCGCCACATCACACAAATACATGAATAACATTACAATCATCCGATACACTCATGGTCCGACTACGGTACCAAAATAAAAGATCAACCCCAACATGCGACACGGTCCCGGATCGCCCCAACTGGGCACCTCTACTGATCATTTGGGAAAGACACATAGTAACGGCGAGAGTCTTCGTCGAACAACCACTTGAGCTCAAGCGCATCATCTAGAACGGTATCATCGGTCCCTGCATCTGGTTTGGAAGTAATCTGTGAGTCACGGGACTCAGCAATCTCGCACCCTCGCGATCAAGACTATTTAAGCTTATAGGTAAGGCATGGTAATATGTGGAGCTGCAGCAAGCGACTAGCATATATGGTGGCTAACATGTTCTCAAAAGAAAGCGAGAAGAGAAGGCAAAGCACGAACGAAGAACTATGATCAAGAAGTGATCCTAGAACAACCTACGTCAAACATTACTCCAACACCGTGTTCACTTCCCGGACTCTGCCGAGAAGAGACCATCACGGTTACACACGCGGTCGATTCATTTTAATTAAGTTAAGTTTCATGTTATCTACAACCGGACATTAACAAATTCCCATCTGCCCATAACCGTGGGCACGGCTTTCCAAAGTTCAAATCCCTACAGGGGAGTCCCAACTTAGCCGATCACAAGATCTCACGGTCAACGAAGGATATTCCTTCTCCCGAGACATTCCGATCAGACTCGGCATCCCGGTTCTACAAGACATCCTCTACAATGGTAAAACAAGTCCAGCAAGACCACCCGCTGTGCCGACAAATCCCGATAGGAGCTGCACATATCTCGTTCTCAGGGCACACCGGATAAGCTAAGCGTACGGGAGCCAACGTAACCCAAGTTGCCAAGGGACGGCCCCGCATGGTGCTCTGGGTTGGACCAACACTTAGAGAAGCACTGGCCCGGGGGTTTAAAATAAAGCTGACCCTTGAGTCCGTGAAACCCAAGGGAAAAAGGCTAGGTGGCGAATGGTAAAACCAATGTCGGTCCTTGCTGGAGGAGTTTTATTCAAGACGAACTCTCAAGGGGTTCCCATTATAACCCAACGGCGTAAGGAACGCAAAATCCAGGAACATAACACCGATATGACGGAAACTAGGGCGGCAAGAGTGGAACAAAACACTAGGCAAAATGCCGAGTCTTCCACCCTTTACCAAGTATATAGATGCATTAAGATAACAAGATAATATAGTGATATCCCAACAATAAACAATGTTCCAACAAGAAACGATCTCCAATCTTCACCTACAACTAGCAACACTATAAGAGGGGCTGAGCAAAGCGGTAACATAGCCAATCAACAGTTTGCTAGGACATGGTGGGTTAGAGGTTTGACATGGCAATTTGGGGGCATGATAAGCAAGTGGTAGGCATCGTAGCATAGGCATAGCAAAAGAGCGAGCATCTAGCAAGCAAAGATAGAAGTGATTTGGAGGGTATGATCATCTTGCCTGCAAAGTTGTCAGAGTTGACTTGATCCTCGTAAGCAAACTCAACGTGCTCCTCGTTAGTGAAATCGTCTCCCGTCTCTACCCAGACAAGACAAACAAGCAAAAGGAACACAATCAACCACGTGCAATGCTCAAACAACATGATGCAAACATGATATGCTATGCGGGATGCGACAAGTGATGCATATGCAAGATTTGACAAGGAATGATTGAACCTGGCCTCAACATGGAAATCCAAGAGTTCCACTGGAAAGGTGAGGTGATTTCAGTTGAAATCGATATAAAGATCACCGGAATCGGATGCACGGTTTGGAAATGGCAAGCAAAACATATATGGCACCGGTCTGCGATAAAAAGCAAGTAGCCATATAAATGCATCAAGATAAATATGCTACAGCACTCAAACATGACAACAAAATACATGGCAGGGATCCACTCATGATGCTTGACAAAAAATGAAGACTGAGCTACGGCTAATTCATCCATTAACAGGTTCAAACAAGCATGGCAAAAGTGCAAATAATAACAGGTTTCAGACTTAGAGAAATTAACACTAGTCTAGAATTTAACATCAGGTAGCACATTTGGAGCATGAAAACTATATGCTACATGAACTTAACATGGCAAAGCAAGGCATGGCATGAAGCTACTCAAAGCACTTAACAAAAGTCCCTTAGTGACCTTGAGCCAAAAGGGATCAGAAAATACAATTGCAAGCATGTGAACATGGCAAAAACATAATCAGATTACAGACTTAGTGAAAAACTGGAGCGTGCAAATCTGTTAACGAGTAGGAATGTTTACGAGCTCGATGCACTCACTACAGAGCATGGCATGACAAACTAAGCATGCACCCATCAAGAATACATAACATAGAAGCTATACATGGCAAGAACAACAACATAGCTTGCACGGATCATGATGAGGACATGACTACCTTGGATACGACCAAAAATATTGCATACATGCATATTTGTCAGGTGATTTCTAATGCAAACTATTCAATAATCTATTTATGTTATCCAGAACAAAAATACTTCACACACTTTTGTGTTTTATCTAATTGCAGGTGTATGGGACATTTGTACAATCCACATATGAAGATAAGGGAAAAGGAGAAGTTTAGGTTGTGTTCAAAAAGTCCTCTCACGTCACTTTTGGGCCAAGAGAAGATAGAGTCCAAGTCTCTCACGTTCTGGATTCAGATTCGGACTGCACAGACATACCTAACTCAAAACGTCAACAACTTTTTCATACGGACTCCGAATTGGGTGATTATTTTTTTGTTGGAAACTAGATTTCGTGCTCTTTCCAACCCAAGTGGATTCACCTTCAAATTCGTCTGGAGCGTTGAGTTACGGACGAAACAATCTGACATTGCAGCAGAATCCGAGTCAAACTACAAGCCCAAAGGTGTTGCATCACCTCCACTTGGGCCCATGAGCCTTGTACGACCTAGGGTTAGTTTTAGGCTGCCTTGGGACGTCCTCCAATCTCCTTGGCCGCCACCCCTTGCTCCTATATAAGTAGATCCATCTAGTAGCTTTTTTCCTGGGGATTTGTTTAGTTAAAAGTTAGCCATTGCAACTTCGTGTACTTCGTTTGTGTCCAACGACCAGACCAAGACCGCTTACGGATCCCCACCATTATCAATACTTCATATATATTCGCAATATTCAGATTGCTTTATCATATTCTTGCTCGTTCTTCGATTGCTTGTAGGAATAGACCTTCGTGGTCAGGTTGATCGTGCTCCAGCGTGGTCAATAACCTCTCGGAGTTGGTTTAGCGATTGCTAAGGCGCAACGTCATGCATGTTTGTAGTCGGATCGTCAAAGTCGTCTCCACCAAATCGATAGTTATCATCTCATCGAAAAATCGGGACACCCTCGCCTCTATCAAGTGGTATCAGTTTTCAGGTTGCTCGGTGAGAATTTCCAGTTTTCCTAGATTAGATTTATTTTCTTACCTATTGTCCAAGAAAAAGCCACAAAAAAGAGTTATATCTATTCATCCTTGGTCCAAGCCAGTCTGAGCCTTTGCAATTTTCTTTTCATTGCTTGCATAGTTGAATTATCGGTTGCATCGTCGTGTCGAGTTGCTGGTCTTAGTGTCTAGTTCGTTTAGAGTTTCGAGTTCTGTTCACATAAGTCACGCCACCGCTGCATCATTATGTCTTCCGCTGTCCACCACCCATCCATCAATTTCCACCACGTGCTACCCACCATTCATTGTCATAATAATAGTTGAGATCGTTCACATCTTCACTTGATCCAATCTGCATCTTATCTAGTTTGTTTTCGAAAGAGGGAGAAAAAAGAGAGAGAAAAACGAGAGAGAAAAA